>NW_019944188.1:93814-114470 GCF_002910315.2 Salvelinus sp. IW2-2015 | reverse complement strand
TCACCTAATGCCTGCCTTCCTCACTGACTCTCTGGCTCTCTGCCTGCCTTCCTCACGGACTCTCTGACTCTCTGCCTGCCTTCCTCGCTGACTCTCTGCCTCTCTGCCTGCCTTCCTCACTGACTCTCTGACTCTCTGCCTGCCTTCCTCGCTCGCTCTCTGCCTTCTCTGCCTGCCTTCCTCGCTGACTCTCTGCCTCTCTGCCTGCCTTCCTCATGACTCTCTGATCTCTGCTGTCTGCCTCTCTGCCTGTCTGCCTTGTCTGCCTCTCTGCCTGCCTTCCTCGCTGACTTCTGCCTCTCTGCCTGTCTGCCTGCCTTTCTCTCGACTCTCTGACTCACTGACTCTCTGACTCTCTGACTCTCTGCTGCCTTCCTCGCTGACTCTCTGACTCTCTGCCTGCCTTCCTCGCTGACTCTCTGACTCTCTGCTGCCTTCCTCGCTGACTTCTGCCCTTCTGCCTGTCTGCCTCTCTGCCTGTCTGCCTGCCTGCCTGTCTGCCTGTCTGCCTCTCTGCCTGCCTTCCTCGCTGACTCTCTGCCTCTTCTGCCTGCCTTCCTCACTGACTCTCTGACTCTCTGCCTGTCTGCCTCTCTGCCTGTCTGCCTGTCTGCCTCTCTGCCTGCTTCCTCGCTGACGTGTCTGCCTCCTTCTCACTGACTGTCTGCACTCTGCCTGCCTTCCTCGCTGACTGTCTGCTCTCTGACTGTCTGCCTCGCTGACTGTCTGCCTCTCTGCTGCCTGTCCTCGCTGACTGTCTGCCTCGCTGACTGTCTGCCTGCTGACTGTCTGCCTCGCTGACTGTCTGCTCTCTGCCTGCCTTCCTCACTGACTGCTGCCTCTCTGCCTGCTTTCCTCGCTGACTGTCTGCCCTCCTTCCTCACTGACTGTCTGCCTCTCTGTCTGCCTTCCTCGCTGACTGTTCTGCTCTCTGACTGCCTCTATGCCTGTCTGACTGTCTGCCTTCCTCGCTGACTCTCTGCCTCTCTTCCCTCTCTGCCTCTCTGCCGCTCTGCCCCTCTGCAGCTCTGCCTGCCTGCCTCTCTGCTTGTCTACCTCTCTGCCTGTCTCCCTGCATGCCTCTCTGCCTGTCTGCCTGCCTTCCTCTCTGCCTGCCTGTCTGCCTGCCTGCCTCTCTGCCTGTCTGCCTGCCTCTCTGTCTACCTGCTACCTCTGCTGTCTGTCTGCCTCTCTGCCTGTCTGCCTGCCTGCCTGTCTGCCTTCCTGCCTGCCTTCCTCTTTGCCTGCCTCTCTGCCTGCCTCTCTGCCTGCCTCTCTGCCTGCCTGCCTGCCTCATTTCCTGTCTGCCTGCCTTCTTCTCTGTCTGTCTGCCTTCCTCTTTGCTGCCTCTCTTGCCTGCCTGCCTGCCTCTTTCCTGTCTGCATTCCTGCCTATTCTGCCTGCCTTCCGGCCTCTCTGCCTGCCTTCCTGCCTCTCTGCCTGCCTTCCAGCCTCTCTGCCTGCCTGCAAGCCTGTCTTTTTTCCTGTCTGCCTGCTTGGGCACTCTGCCCTTGATGTTGATGGGAACCACAGCAGAGAGATATTGCAGAGGTAGAGTGTCTCTCTATGTCACGATCGTGTGGAGGAGAGACGGACCAAAACGCAGCATTTGAAATAAGCCATCTTCTTATTTATAACGACGAAGATGAAAACGAAACACTTAACAACACTATACAAAACAACAAACGATCGTGAAGCTAAATAACGTAGTGACACACACAGGCTACAAACGTTCAACATAGACAATTACCCACAAACATCTAAAGCCTATGGCTACCTAAAATATGGCTCCCAATCAGAGACAACAATAACCAGCTGTCTCTGATTGAGAACCAAATCAGGCAACCATAGACTTTCCTAAACATCTACACTCACATAGACAATACTAGACACATACACTCCACACAAACCCTACACTAAAACCAACACCCCTTTACCATAATAAACCCCAAAAACACAAACATACCCCATGTCACCCTGACCTAACTAAAATAATAAGAAAACAAAGAATACTAAGGCCAGGGCGTGACATAACCCCCCCTTAAGGTGCGAACTCCGGGCGCACCAGCACATAGTCTAGGGGAGGGTCTGGGTGGGCGTCCGTCACGGCGGCGGCTCCGCACTGGTCGTGGTCCCCACCCCACCATAGTCACTACCCGCTTTCCTAAACCACTGGAATAAGGGGGCAGCACCGGACTAAGGGGCAGTACCGGACTAAGGGGCAGCACCAGGATAAGGGACAGCACCAGGATAAGGGGCAGCCCCATGATAAGGGACAGCACAGGATAAGGGACAGCACCAGGATAAGGGACAGCACCAGGATAAGGGACAGCACCAGGATAAGGAACAGCACCAGGATAAGGAACAGCACCAGGATAAGGGGCAGTACCAGGATAAGGGGCAGCACCGGACTAAATGGCGGATCCTGGCTGGACGGCTCTGGCGGATCCTGGCTGGACGGCTCTGGCGGATCCTGGCTGGACGGCTCTGGCGGATCCTGGCTAGCTGACGGATCTGGCTTGCTCATGTCTGGCTGACGGATCTGGCTGCTCATGGCTGGCTGACGGATCTGGCTGCTCATGGCTGGCTGACGGATCTGGCTGCTCATGGCTGGCTGACGGATCTGGCTGCTCATGGCTTGGCTGACCGGATCTGGCTGCTCATGGCTGGCTGACGGATCTGGCTGCTCATGGTGGCTGACGGATCTGGCTGCTCATCGGCTGGCTGACGGATCTGGCTGCTCATGGCTGGTTGGCAGCCCTGGCAGATCCTGTCTGGTTTTGGCGGTCTGGCAGATTCCTGTCTGGTTGGCGGCTCTGGCAGATCCTGTCTGGGTTGGCGGCTCTGGCAGATCCTGTCTGGTTGGCGGTCTGGCAGATCCTGTTGGTTGGGGCTTGGCAGATCTGTCTGGTTGGCGGCTCTGGCAGATCCTGTCTGGTTGGCCTTGGCGATCCTGTCTGACGATCGGCTCTAGCGGCTCCTGACTGACGATCCGGCTCTGACGGCTCGGGACAGACGGGCGGCTCTACATGGCACTGGCGACGGATGGCTCAGATGGCGCTGGGGAGACGGATGGCTCAGATGGCGCTGGAGAGACGGATGGCTCAGATGGCGCTGGAGAGACGGATGGCTCAGATGGCGCTGGAGAGACGGATGGCTCTGGCCGGCTGAGGCGCACTGTAGGCCTGGTGCGTGGTGCCGGAACTGGTGGTCCGGGCTGGGGACACGCATCTCAGGGCTTAGTGCGGGGAGCAGGAACAGGGCATACTGGACCCTGGAAACGCACATTAGGCCCTAGTGCGTGTGCCGGAACTGTGGTACCGGGCTGGGGACACGCATCTCAGGGCTAGTGCGGGAGCAGCAAACAGGACGCACAGGACTCTGGGACACACAGGAGGCTTGGTGCGTGGTGTAGGCACTGGTGGTATGGGCTGGAGACACGCACCATTGGACGAGTGCGTGGAGGAGGAACAGGGCTCTGGAGACACACTGGAAGCCTGGTGCGTGGTGTTGGCACTGGTGGAACAGGACTGGGGCGGGAAGGTCGGCGCCGGAAATACCGGACCGTGCAGGCGTAATGGCTCCCTTGAGCATTGAGCCTGCCCACCTTACCTGGTTGAATGCTCCCCGTCCGCCCAACCAGTGCGGGGAGGTGGAATAACCCGCACCGGGCTATGTAGGCGCGGAACCGGGGACACCATGCGTAAGGCTGGTGCCATGTAAGCCGGCCCGAGGAGAATGTCTGGTGGCCAGATAGGTGAGCCGGCTTCATGGCACTTGGCTCAATGCTCAATCAGCCCTACCAGTGCGAGAGTGGAATAACCCGCACTGGGCTATGAACACGTACAGGAGACACCGTGCGCTCTACTGCGTAAACGGTGTCTGCCCGTACGCCCGCTTCTCCACGGTTAGCCTGGGAAGTGGGCGCAGGTCTCCTACCTGCCCTCGGCCCACTACCTCCTAGCCCCCCCCAATAAAATTTTTGGGTAGTACTCACGGGCTTCCAGCCTTGCCTCCGTGCTGCCTCCTCATATCGCCGCCTCTCTGCTTTCGCTGCCCTCCAGCTCAGCTTTGGACGGCGATATTCTCCAGGTTGAGCCCAAGGTCCCTTTCCATCCAATATCTCCTATCCATGTCCAAGAATCCTTGATGCCTTGTCTGTTGCCGCTTGTCACGCTGCTTGATCCTTTGGTGGGTAATTCTGTCACGATCATGTGGAGGAGAGACGGACCAAACGCAGCATTTGGAAAATAAGCCATCTTCTTTATTTATAACGGCGAAGATGAAAAACGAAAACACCTACACAAACTAACAAAACAACAAAGAATCGTGAAGCTAAATAACGTAGTGCACACC
Organism: Salvelinus sp. IW2-2015; assembly: GCF_002910315.2. Classification (NCBI taxonomy): domain Eukaryota; kingdom Metazoa; phylum Chordata; class Actinopteri; order Salmoniformes; family Salmonidae; genus Salvelinus; species Salvelinus sp. IW2-2015. The sequence continues at coordinate 110,114 of NW_019944188.1, read as the reverse complement.
ACAGGCTACAAACGTTCAACATAGACAATTCCACAAACATCTAAAGCCTAGGCTACCTTAAATATGGCTCCCAATCAGAGAGTGATGGCGGGCCCCTCTAAGGTATTTTAAAGCTCTCAGGTTGTGTCACAAGGGCCCTCTTCATCACTATTAACCAGGGATGGAAATACATTGCTTCTCTTTAAAACTCTGACCCGCCCTTTTATTTCTGCGCACAGGGGCCGATTATCCTCACTCACCCTTTAAAAGTCACACACACACACACTCACACACAGGCAGGCAGGCAGGCACACACACACACACACACACACACATAAACTGAGTGGCTCACCGTCACAGGTAGTGTAGCTGCAGGACTGGGTCTCAGGGACAGATATATATTTAAGAGGGAAAATACAGCAGTGAGCGTTTAACCTTGGAGTTCAGACTGTGACTTTGAGCCAGTCACACGCAGCAGTACTGTGGTAGAGTGTTAGAGATCCAATGAGCTGCTGTGCTACATTTTCCCAGTCAGTCAGTCAGCCAGTCAGTCAGTCAGTCAGTCAGTCGGTCGGTGCAGAGTTCATTTCTCCTTTGAAGAAGACCTTGTGCTGCAGGTAGAACACACTGAATGTTTTAAAGCTCCCTCAAAGTTTCCTACACTGCAGTAAGAACTCAAGTACACTTCCACATCATCGCGCGGGCACATTTCTGTCAAATTCAATCTTCTCAATTTCTGTTTTCTCAAACTATTTCCCCTTCTTACAACAGGTGAATGGACTGGATGGGATTTGATRAAATCWAACACATAATAKCAYAAGTTCAAGCCACGTGTTCCAGGTCCTCTCCAGCTGTGTTTACTCATTAGCGTGGCTAGCCCGGCACGTTAACAGATGAAAGATGAGTGGAGGAGAGATAATGAAKGGCAATACAGTTACCAACAACAAACAGCAGCAAAGCCCAGTGGGCCCGCTCCCGTCCACTCCGCCACCAAACGCCAAACACGGCCGTCATCTCCTCTCCYTTCTGTTTGTTCATAAAACATAATTAGTCACACTTTCAAAGGGCGACACAAACTCTCCTCTCCACTTCCTCGTTCGTTTAGGAGACAACCAGAGCCAAGTCGGGGAAGGAACGGAAAAAGTAGYCTAACGCACAGATTTGAACAACGATGACACCAACATGTGTGTTTTGTTTTGGTGTTTTGTATCTGTTCACCTTAATAAAAGACTACCTCTGGTTATCTACATATTCACAGGTAGACTGGTGAAGAGAGATTTCTAGTAGATTCATTTCAAACCCTCGTAGGCCTGGTAGTTCGGGCGCTAGTTAGCTAGCATTAGCATACCCACAATTAGTAGCCTGGTTACTGAGGATGGGGCCTACTTGTCGTCAGAGCGCTAGCTAGCATTAGCATGTCCCCCAGTAGTTGCTGAGTGAAGATGAAGCCTAGCAGTCTTTATGGTGCTAGCTAGCGTTAGCATCCCCTCAGTACTGTGGTAGTTAGTGAGGATGAAGGAGGCTAGTTAGCTGTCTCTGAGTGGAGGAATGCCAGTCAGACTCCCCCTGTTCCCCGCAGCATTGCTGTTTGGGCTCTGATCCACGGACGCAGGCAGACAGACATCCCCCTCATTACCGACAAATTACATGCAAATTTCCACCAAATATGAGTTTTAAGTACTTGACACTGTCAGCCTTAGAATATTGAAACGTCCTGACGGCCAGATAAACAATCAACAATAATCACTCTATGCAAATTAGACATTTCCTGCACAATTATGGGGAAATAAAACGCTATAAATAACTGGACACAAAGGCATCTGGCGTTTGTTCGGGTTCTGAACAGATACCGATGCAAATGAAAGATTCTTTAGGATGTAATTGATTCAAACGTTCACTCGCCTTTCTGTCTTTTTTTAAGTAATTTTTTTGTCTCTTTGAGTTGTTTTTTCTCTCTCCTTTATCTGTGTTGCTTTCAGTATACACGGATAATGGGCGACGTAAATGAGTGAACGAGGGAGAAAGGAGGGGGGGAGAATAGAAGAGGAGGAATGAGATACCCTTTCGTCTACCTCTCATTTCATCTTTTATGTGAGTGCTGCTTTAGAAGGGCTGCTGGAAAAATAATGTGCTCTTATTATTAACTGTATTGGAAAATGACTGTGAGGAATGAATTGAGTGCTGGCTGGCTAGATCTGGGCTCTCTGTCCATACAGGAGTCCACTGCTGCGGACAACACCCTCTCCCACCCCCGGAACATCACTAGGAGATCATGACTGACAAGAACCTCATTATCAGGTCATTTCAGGACAAACATATCTCACTCTCTTATTCCCTCCATGCCCTGACTGGTGGACATAGAGCAGATTTTTTTCTCTATCTCTTTCCATCTAACCAACTCTCTTGTTTCTCTCTCTCTCTCCCCCTCTCTCTGTTTCTCTCTCTCTCTCTCTCCCCTCTCTCTGTTTCTTCTCTCTTCTCTCTCCCCTCTCTCTGTTTCTCTTCTCTCTCTCCCCTCTCTCCCCCAACCTCTCTCTGTTTCTCTCCTCTCTCTCCCCCTCTCTCTGTTTCTTCTCCTCTCTCTCCACCCTTCTCTCTCTGTTTCTCTCCTCTTCTCCACCCTTACTCTCTCTGTTCTCTCCTCTCTCTCCCCCTTCTTCTCTCTGTTCTCTCCTCTCTCTACCCCCTTTCTCTCTCTGTGTTCTCTCCTCTCTCTCTCACCCTTCTCTCTCTGTTTTCTCTCTCTGCTCCCCCTCTCTCTGTTCTCCCCCTCTCCTCTCTCTCACTTCCTTCCCTGTTTTCTCCTCTCTCTCCCTCCTCTCTCCACCTTCTCTCTCTGTTTTTCTCTTTCTCTCTCTCCCCCCTTGTCCTCTGTTTCTCTCCTCTCTGCTCCCCCCTCTCTCTGTTTCTCTCCTCTCTCTCCCCCTCTCTCCACCTCTTCTCTCTGTTTCTCCTTCTCTCTCCACCCTTGTCTCTGTTTCTCTCCTCTCTCTCCCACCTCTCGTCGTCGCTTCTCTCTCTCTCGTTTCTCTCTCTCTCCTCTCGCCCCTCCTTCTCTCTGTTTCTCTCCTCTCTCTCTCTCCCTCTCTCTGTTTCTCTCCTCTCGTCTCCACCCCTCTCTCTTTTTCTCCTCTCTCCTCCCCTCTCTCTGTTCTCTCCTCTCTCTCCACACCCCTCTCCTCTGTTTCTCTCTCTCTCTCCCCCTCTCTCTGTTTCTCTCCTCTCTCTCCTACCCCTCTCTCTGTTTCTTCCTCTCTCTCCACCCCTCTCTCTGTTTCTCTCCTCTCTCTCCACCCTCTCTCTGTTTCTCTCCTCTTCTCTCCACCCCTCTTCTGTTCTCTCCTCTCTCTCCACCCCTCTCTTGTTTCTCTCCTCTCTCTCCCCCCTCTCTCTGTTTCTCTCCTTCTCTCCACCCTCCTCTTCTGTTTCTCTCCTGCTCTCTCCCCCTCTCTCTGTTTCTCTTCCTTCTCTCCCCCCTCTCTCTGTTTCTCCTCCTCTCTCTCCACCCTTCTCTGTTTCTCTCCTCTCTCTCCCCCCTCTCTCTGTTTCTCTCCTCCTCTCTCCACCTCTTTCTGTTTCTCTGCCTCTCTCTCCCCCTCCTCTGTTTCTCTCCTCTTCCCCCCTCTCTCTGTTCTCTCCATCTCTCCCCCTCTCTCTGTTTCTCTCCTCTCTCTCCACCCCTCTCTCTGCTCATTAGTTTTTTCCTCTTTCGTTATCTCTCTGCCCCTCTTTACTCATCTCTGTTACTCTACCATCCTTAGTGAGATGGTGAGGGACTAACGTGTGATGAGCTGAGGTTGACCCTGTGACCGATGGCCCCCAAATCAGTAGCTCAATTAGTGCAGCTAACAGACTCCTCTTTGCCCAGGCCTGACACCTCCTCTCCCAGCCTCCTCTGTCTCTGACACCCCCTCTCCTCTACCTCTCCCCACAGGACCAGCACCCAGGCACTGGGTGTCCACATAACATCACTATCTATCTCATTGAGGAGAGAAGAGGAGTAACTGGCTTCAACAGCAGGTCCTCACAGGGAGATTTTCCTGGTCCTATACATACCGCCTCACCAGAAGCACAATGCTACCACCTTATCTTCAGACAGTCCAGCATTCACACACTGCCAAGGACTGGCTTCGCTTCAACCTGCCTGTTCTCTGTATTGTCTTGTGTTCCCCAGTGACACAGTCTATTTATCAATCAGCTCTGACCTCCTCCACCTCCACTTACTGTCTGTCTGGAGATAGTAGAGAGAAAGACAACCCTGACTAAGTCAAATAAACGTTCATGTGCGTGCGTGCGTGTGTGCGTGTGTGCGTGCGCGCGCGCGRGTGTGTGTGTGTGTAAATAATCCTCTTCAGAYGGATTATATTCAAAGCAGGTACTGCTACAGTAAAATGTCCTCAGACTAGACTTGAAGCATTTCTGTTGGAGTCCCACTTCCACTTTCAAAACACTGTCACTGTTGTTCCTCGCTTCTCCTTATCTCACTACTGCATTGTCAAGCAGAGACCTTTCATAGTTCGGTAAGGATTGGGGATTGTGTCGTCACCGAGGTCAAAGCTTTGTGATCATGCAGCTTCCAGGCAGCAGATAGTCAAATCAAGTTTATTTTTATATAGCCCTTCATACTCAGCTATATCTCGAAGTGCTGTACAGAAACCAGCCTAAAACCCAACAGCAAGCATGCAGGGTTAGAAGCACGGCGGCTAGGAAAAACCCCTAGAGAAGGCCAAAACGTAGGAAGAAACCGAGAGAGGAACCATAGTGACTCCTTATTTCAGACTTTGATTCAAAACATTGATTCTGGTAACAGTAATGTGGAATCAGAAACTGGAAAATGGATCATCACAGGAAAAACGTGTCATCAACAGATGCAAAGACAAGAGGAAGATATCTCTCTCTTTCTGTAACTCTCTCTCCCTTACCTTCTCTCTTTCTGTAACTTCTCTCCCCACCTTCTTTCTCTTTCTTGTAACTCTCTCTCCCTCCTTCTCTCTTTCTGTAACTCTCTCTCCCCCCTTCCTCTCTTTCTGTAACTCTCTCCCCACATTTTCTATTTCTGTAACTCTCTCTCTGCCCAACTTCTCTCTTTCTGTAACTCTCTCTCCCAACCTTCTTCTTTTTCTGTAACTCTCTCTCCCCACTCCTCTCTTTCTGTAACTCTCTCTCCCCACCTTTTCTATTTCTGTAACTCTCTCTCTCCCACTTCTCTCTTTCTGTAACTCTCTCTCCCCACCTTTTCTATTTCTGTAACTCTCTCTCTGCCCAACCTTCTCTCTTTTCTGTAACTTCTTTCCCACCTTTTTCTTTCTGTAATCTCTCCCCACCCTTCTCTCTTTCTGTAACTCTCTCTCCCCACCTTCTCTCTTTCTGGTAACTCTCTTCTCCCCACCTTCTCTCTTTCTGTAAACTTTCTCTCTCCCACCTCTCTCTTTCTGTAACTCTCTCTCCCCAACCATCTCTCTTTCTGTAACTCTCCTCTCCCACCTTCTCTCTTTCTGTAACTGCTCTCTCCCACCTTTCTCTTTCTTGTAACTTTTCTCCCACTTCTCTCTTTCTGTAACTCTCTCTCCACCTTTTTCTCTTTCTGTAACTTCTCTCTCCCACCTTCTCTCTTTCTGTAACTCTCTCTCTCCCACCTTCTCTCTTTCTCTAACTCTCTCCCCCACCGTTTCTCCTTTCTGTAACTCTCTCTCTGCCCACTTCTCTCTTTTTTAACTCTCTTCTCCCACCTTTTCTCTTTCTGTAACTCTCTCGTCCCCACCTTCTCTTCTTTCTGTAACTCTCTCTCTCCTCCACCTTCTCTCCTTTCTGTAACTTCTCTTCCCCACTTCTCTCTTTCTCTAACTCTCTCTCCACCTTTCTCTCTTTCTGTAACTCTTCTCCCCACCTTTTCTCTTTCTGTAAACTCTCTCTCTGCCCACCTTCTCTCTTTCTGTAACTCCTTCTCCCCACCTTTCCTCTTTCTGTAACTCTCTCCCCACCTTCTCTCTTCTGTAACTCTCTCTCCCACCTTCTCTCTTTCTTAACTCTCTCTCCCACCTTCTCTCTTCTGTAACTCTCCTCTCCCCACCTTCTCTCTTTCTGTAACTCTCTCTCCCACCTTCTCTCTTCTGTAACTCTCTCCCCCACCTTTCTCTTTCTGTAACTCTCATCCTCCCCACCTTTCTCTCTTCTGTAACTCTCTCTCCCCACCTTTCTCTTTCTGTAATCTCTCCCACCTTCTCTCTTTCTCTAACTCTCTCTTCCTACCTTCTCTCTTTCTGTAACTCTCTCTCCCCACCTTTTCTCTTTCTGTAACTCTCTTCTCCCACCTTCTCTCTTTCTGTAACTCTCTCTTCCCCACCTTTCTCTTTCTGTAACTCTCTCTCTGCCCACCTTCTCTCTTTCTGTAACTCTCTCTCCCCACCTTCTCTCTTTCTTCTAAACTCTTCTCTCCCACCTTCTCTCTTTCTGTAACTCTCTCTCCCCACTTCTCTCTTTCTGTAACTCTCTCCCCACCTTCTCTCTTTCTGTAACTCTCTCTCCCCACCTTTTCTCTTTTCTGTAACTCTCTCTGCCCACCTTTCTTCTTTCTCTAACTATCTCTCGCCACCTCTCCTCTTCTTTCTGTAACTCTCTCTCCCACCATCTCTCTTTCTGTAACTCTCCTCTCCCACCATCTCTATTTCTGTAACAGGCAGAGGGAGCAGTGCAGACAGAGGAGAGCGTGTCTCCGTGACTTCCTCTCCACTCCTTGCCCTCCCTCCTCCCTCTCCCCCTCCTCCCACCCTATACCTGTCTCTGTGACTTCCTCTCTTTCTCCCTTACCTCCCCTCCCTCCACCCTCTACCCGTCTCTGTGACTTCCTCTCTCCCTCTCCTTCCCTCCTCGCCTCCACCTTTCTCTTTGACTTCCTCTCTCTCCTTCCCTCCCTCGCCTCCACCTTTCTCTGTGTACTTCCTTCTCTCTCTTCCTTTCCCTCCCCGCCTCCACCTTTCCTGTGACTTCCTCTCTCTCTCTCCTTTCCCTCCCTCGCCTCCACCTTTCCCTGTGACTTCCTCTCTCTCTCTCCTTCCTCCCTCCCTCCATCCTACCACACGTCTCTTTACTCAAACCCACCCAGCTGATCACCCTGGATCGTTCCACATAGACAAGTAGGCTCAAGCGCAGGTAACAGAGAGCTCCCAGCATTATGGAAACGGACCTACAGGGTAGAGAGTCTTTAAATCGGAGGTACGCTGTAACAGAGTGGGGGGACATCTCCAACAATGGGGCTCAGCCTACCTTTCKTGAGAGTCCAGATATTAGCATTCTGTTGGTATGTTTTCACTCCAGAGAAAGGCTGTGATGCTGTTTAGCGATGGAGGATATTCAGATGGGGTGGGGGGGGGGCAGGAAGACAAGAGGCAGCAGACGAGAGAGAGAGAGAGTGTCAGACAGACGAGCGGTGAGCGGCGTTATCAATCGCGGGTCCGCTCTATTAATTGAATCAATGCCCCAGCGCCCGCTGACATTAAATGACACGTGGGTCCGGGCCACCGCTGGCTGTCTCCTGGCTGTCCCTGAGGTGGCAACATCGCGGCCACGCTTTTGAAATGCAAATGAGGCTTTAACCTTAAACAGAGGCGCCCCAGAATTATCTCTCTGCCTTSAAGTTGTGGCGGCGCTCCTTCAACCCTCGCACCCCCTGCCACCCTTCTCACTCCTCCACCTTCCCCTTATCCACCCTCCATCTCCACCACTAGTCTGACCCCTGAGGTAGATGGAGAGAGAGAGCATTCTAAGAAAAGACTGATAAAGTCGATTTGGCTGCAGACTAGAGGAAGAGAGGTGGGGGAAGAGAGGATGAGAGGAGGAGGAGGAGGAGGATGAGAAGAGGGCTGTCTGCCTCCCTCCAGCAGTGCTGACACCAGCGTTTCTGTCCTGATGAAGGAGCAAAGAGCAGAGAGGAGCCTGGGAGGAGAGGACGGCCAGGATGAAGACGTCTCAAGGACGTGGCCCAGCTCAGGAGGGGGTCCTCTCCCCCTATTCTCCCCTGTCTTTATGACCTCTCTCCCCTAGCTCCCCTCCCCTCCTTCTGCTCTCTCTCCCATCTCTTCCCCAGCTCAATGTCTCATCTCTCTTCCTTCTCTCTCTCATCCCCCCCCTCTCCCCTCTCTTCCCCTCCTCCCCCTCTCTAGTTCCTCTCTTCTGGTGGCTAGTTCCTCCCCAGCTCCCTCCCTCTCTAATTACCTGACAGTGTGGAAGGTGACTGGAAGGGGGACAGATGCGGTGGGCCAACAGGTCTCCTCCCTGTACCCCCTCGCTCCTCTGGAGAGGCCAACATATCAACACTAGAACAACAGCCAGTCAGCAGCATGTGGGCCTCTAACTCTGAGCACTTTGCAGATGCTTATTAGATCTTATTCTAGTTGTAGATGACATGGTGATGCTTCATGAACTTCTGGTTCATTCCTTCCCCACCAACTATTTTAGAATGCAGATCACACATCCACTCTTTACCTTGATCAAACAGACACACCACGCACACACCACGCACACACACACGCACACACACACACACACACACAAACCCCTAGCTAATGCCCAGCCACGTATCAGTGTTCTGTGATGTAGATACCGGACTTGTAGGATAATACATAGAAACCATCACTGTGACTCCTCTTCTCTTTCCTGTTGTGAACAGCCGTCTGAAATCTGTTTACATTTAAATATGCACACCAGTTCTCATGGCCTAGCCTTCCATAAAGGTCCTGCTCTGAAACACAGTACTGTGCTATTAGAGCTGTCAATACAGCAAGGCGTTAGCATAGGCACKGACCAGGGATCAGTTACCAAAACGAAAGAGGTGCCATTGTTCCTCGAAAATATTTTCTCCTTTCTTCTTTATCTGAGCAGACTGAACACATTCATTTGAATTGKGACATCAGAYCAGGGAACCAGAGAGCTCTGCGTTGGACAGTCAGTGGAGACGTWGGAAAAACAGCCAGACSACCATTATTTCAATCCGGGGAAACAGAAAAGAGTGGAGACGGGGAGGGAGAGAYGTCCCTAAGGCAACGCATACCCAAACAAACAGATCATACTCACATGGACCTCCTTTCACTTTCCATCCCTTTATCTCTGTCTCCGTCTAGCTCTCTCTCTCGTTCTCTCTCTCTCTCTATTTATCTTTCACACACACAACAACTAAAAACAAGCTTGGCCAAACTAAGACTTATATACAGGCCATACCCATATGTATCCTATAAGTTAGTGTGCACAGAGGTTGTGTGTGTGTGTGTGCGTGTGCGTGCGTGTGTTACACAGAGACTGACAAGCAGACAGGATGACAGGGAAAAGCCCTGTATGCTAACCATGGGAAGACACCTGGTATCCACCCATAAGTGCTTCCTCCAAGTATCATCAACACCAGATTCAAAGCGTTGAGGGGAAAGGGGGAGGAGGGGGGAAGGAAGGAAGGAAGTAGAGAGGGAGAGAGAGGGGAAGAGGGAGTGATCATGCTTTAAAACGAGACGAGGAAGGGAAAATAGCGAGTGGGGGAGGTAGGGTAGAGAGGAATGGGATGAGAGAGGGAGAGACAGGGAAGGCAGCAGAGAGGTCTGAAGACAACATGACAACAGTCAGAAGAATGAATAGTGTACAGTAACTACGTCTCACTGCCAGGGACATTACTATGAGGATTGTTTTTTGGGATGACGAACACAAGTATCCCTTTATTTAGAGAACYGCATTAGATCATGATTGGTGCCATATGGGAAAGGGACCGATTAAAAACACAATGAACAAAAGAGCCAAAATATCAACAGTCAGATCATCTGTTTCTCTCCAACCTCCTCCGTCTCTCCCGGCTGATTACTGGACAACAAGCAGACGGGTTCAGATTGATACGCCTCAGAGACATGCTCGTCAAGGGGATTCTCCTTTCACTACACAAATTCCAAGCTAATGTCCAGCATATAGGAGGGAGGCCCATCTGAACAACCAGATAAGTAATGCAATCCACCGTGGGGGCAACAACTGGCCTCTAACTGTGGCTTGGGGCTGGGAGGTGGAATCAGGAAGCTGTGTTTTCTCTGATTGCAGAAGGTAACTAGGTGAAGCTGTGTTTCTCTGATTGCAGAAGGTAACTAGGTGAAGCTGTGTTTCTCTGATAGCAGAAGGTAACTAGGTGAAGCTGTGGTTCTCTGATTGCAGAAGTAAAACTAGGTGTAGCTGTGTTTCTCTGATTGCAGAAGGTAACTAGGTGTAAGCCTGTGTTTCTCTGATTGCAGAAAGGTAACTAGGTGAAGCTGGTTTCTCTGATTGACAGAAGGTAACTAGGTGAAGCCTGTGTTTCTCTGATTGCAGAAGGTAACTAGGTGAAGCTGTGTTTCTCTGATTGCAGAAGGTAACTAGGTGAAGCTGTTTTCTCTGATGCAGAAGGAAGGTAACTAGGTGAAGCTGTGGTTCTCTGATGCAGAAGGTAACTAGGTGAAGCTGTGTTTCTCTGATTGCAGAAGGTAACTAGGTGAAGCTGTGTTTCTCTGATTGCAGAAGGTAACTAGGTTGAAGCTGTGTTTCTCTGATTGCAGAAGGTAACTAGGTGAAGCTGTGTTCTCTGATTGCAGAAGGTAACTAGGTGAAGCTGTGTTTCTCTGATTGCAGAAGGTAACTAGGTGAAGCTGTGTTTCTCTGATTGCAGAAGGTAACTAGGTGAAGCTGGTTTTCTCTGATTGCAGAAGGTAACTAGGTGAAGCTTGTTTCTCTGATTGCAGAAGGTAACTAGGTGTAGCTGTGGTTTCTCTGATTGCAGAAGGTAACTAGGTGAAGCTGTGTTTTCTCTGATTGCAGAAGGTAACTAGGTGAAGCTGTGTTTCTCTGATTGCAGAAGGTAACTAGGTGAAGCTTGTTTTCTCTGATTGCAGAAGGTAACTAGGTGAAGCTGTGTTTCTCTGATTGCAGAAGGTAACTAGGTGAAGCTGTGTTTCTCTGATTGCAGAAGGTAACTATTGTAGCTGTGTTCTCTGATTGCAGAAGGTAACTAGGTGAAGCTGTGTTTCTCTGATTGCAGAAGGTAACTAGGTGAAGCTGTGTTTCTTCTGATTGCAGAAGGTAACTAGGTGAATCTGTGTTTCTCTGATTGCAGAAGGTAACTAGTGTAGCTGTGTTTCTCTGATTGCAGAAGGTAACTAGGTGTAAGCTGTGTTTCTCTGATTGCAGAAGGTAACTAGGTGAAGCTGTTGTTCTCTGATTGCAGAAGGTAACTAGGTGAGCAGTGTTTTCTCTGATTGCAGAAGGTAACTAGGTGATAGCTGTGGATCTCTGATTGCAGAAGGTAACTAGGTGAAGCTGTGTTTCTCTGATTGCAGAAGGTAACTAGGTGAAGCTGTGTTTTTCTGATTGCAGAAGGTAACAATTTGTAGCTGTGTTTCTCTGATTGCAGAAGGTAAACTAAGTGAAGCTGTGTTTTCTCTGATTGGGAGGTAACTAGGTGTAGCTGTGTTTCTCTGATTGCAGAAGGTAACTAGGTGAAGCTGTGTTTCTCCTGATTGCAGAAGGTAACTAGCTGTAGCTGTGTTTCTCTGATTGCAGAAGGTAACTAAGTGAAGCTGTGTTTTCTCTGATTGCAGAAGTAACTAGGTGTAGCTGTGTTTCTCTGATTGCAGAAGGTAACTAGGTGAAGCTGTGTTTCTCTGATTGCAGAAGGTAACTAGGTGAAGCTGTGTTTCTCTGATTGCAGAAGGTAACTAGGTGTAGCTGTGTTCTCTGATTGCAGAAGGTAACTAGGTGAAGCTGTGTTTTCTCTGATTGCAGAAGGTAACTAGGTGAAGCTGTGTTTCTCTGATTGCAGAAGGTAACTAGGTGAAGCTGTGTTTCTCTGATTGCAGAAGGTAACTAGGTGAAGCTGTGTTTCTCTGATTGCAGAAGGTAACTAGGTGAAGCTGTGGTTCTCTGATTGCAGAAGGTAACTAGGTGTAGCTGTGTTTCTCTGATTGCAGAAGGTAACTAGGTGAAGCTGTGTTTCTCTGATTGCAGAAGGTAACTAGGTAAGCTGTGGTTCTCTGATTGCAGAAGGTAACTAGGTGAAGCTGTGGTTCTCTGATTGCAGAAGGTAACTAGGTGAAGCTTGGTTCTCTGATTGCAGAAGGTAACTAGGTGTAGCGTGTTGTTTCTCTGATTGCAGAAGGTAACTAGGTGAAGCTGTGTTTCTCTGATTGCAGAAGGTAACTAGGTGAAGCTGTGTTTCTCTGATTGCAGAAGGTAACTAGGTGTAGCTGTGGTTTCTCTGATTGCAGAAGGTAACTAGGTGTAGCTGTGTTTCTCTGATTGCAGAAGGTAACTAGGTGAAGCTGTGTTTCTCTGATTGCAGAAGGTAACTAGGTGAAGCTGTGGTATCTGTCAGCGTGTTCCCATCTGCAGCCACTCAGACCAATGTGATTATTACCGTCATCAGTGGAGACGCCGAAATCACGCACTGACAGGCAATCTCTCTCTAGTCGATGCACTTGTGTGTATCCTACAGTCATATTGACAGGACGAGGCTCGCAAGCGGCGCATGCCAGCCCACTACAAGCTAATAGCATTTCAAGTGTTTCTCAGACTGTTGTTGAAGCTCCCAACTGAATAACACCATCATCAACATCAAGGGGCTGGAGCAACAACAGAGGAGAGCAGTACAGAGGAGAGCAGTACAGAGGAGAACAGTATAGAGGAGAACAGTATAGAGAGAGCAGTACAGATGAGAACAGTACAGAGGAGAACAGTACAGAGGGAGAACAGTATAGAGGAGAGCATACAGAGGAGAGCAGTATAGAGGACAGCAGTATAGAGGAGAACAGTACAGAGGAGAGCAGTATAGACAGAGGAGAGCCAGTACAGAGGAGAGCAGTACAGAGGAGAGCAGTATAGGACAGAGGAGAGCAGTACAGGGAGAGCAGTATAGACAGAGGAGAGCAGTATAGACAGAGGAGAGCAGTATAGACAGAGGAGAGCAGTCATAGAGGAGAGCAGTACAGAGGAGAGCAGTATAGACAGAGGAGGAGCGTACAGAGGAAAGCCAGTATAGACAGAGGAGAGCAGTACAGAGGAGAGCAGTACAGAGGGAAGCCAGTATAGACAGAGGAGAGCAGTACAGAGAGAAGAGAGCAGTACAGACAGAAAATAATACAACACAACAGAACACAATACAATACAACACAACTCAATAAAACACAACACAACACAATACACCATAATACAATACAACACAACACAATACACCATAATACAATACAATACAAATACAACACAATACAACATAATACAATACAACACAACACAATACACCATAAACAATACAACACAACACAACCTAATACAATACACTACAACACAACATATTACACCACAATACAACACAACACAATGTAACACAATACAACATACCACAACACAACACAATACAAAACAACACAACACAATACAATAAAATACACCACAATACAACACAACACAATACAAAACAAAATACAACACAAAACAACACAATAAAACAAAATATAACATAATACAATACAACATAATACACCACAACACAACACAACACAATACAAAACAACACACCACAATACACCACAACGCAGCACAACACACAAGAACACAAAACAACACAACACAATACACCACAATACAACATAATACAATACAGTACAACACAAGACCACAATACAGTAGAACACAACACAATACACTACACCACAACACAAAACACCACAATACAACATATCACAATACACCACAATACAATAGACCCCAATACACCACACCACAATAGAATACACCACAATACAACACTATACAACACAATATAACACAACACAACACAATACACCACAATACACCACAACACATTACAATCCAGCACAATACAATACACCAAAATACCTCACAACACAATACACCACAATACAACAAAACAGAATACAATACAAGACAACAGAACACAATACAGCACAATACAATACAACACAATTCAATAGACCACAATGCAATGCACCATAACACAATACACAACAACATAATACACCACAATACACCACAATACAATACAACACACCACAATACAACACAATACACCCCAATACAACGTAATAAAATTCAATACAACAAAAAACAATGCAACACAATGCAATACAATACACCATAACATAATACAACACATTACAACAAAATACAATCCAACACACCACAACATAATACAACACAATACAACATAATACAATACAACACAATACAATACAACACAATACAATAGAACACAATACACCACAAGACAACACACAAAATACAATATAACACCACAATACACCACAATACAAAACACCACAATACAATTCAACATATTACAATACACCACAATACAATGGAACACAAAGCACCACAACACAATACAACAATACAAAACAATACACCATAATACAATACAACACAACACAACACAACACAACAATACAAAACAATACACCATAATACAATACAACACAATACAATACACCACAACACAATACACCACAATACAACACGATACCATACACCACAAAACAAAACATCACAACACAAGACACCACAACACAACATCATACACCACAACACAATGCATTACAATACAATACAACACAACAAAATACACCACAACACAAATCAACACAACACAACACAATAGAATACACCACAACACAATACACCACAACACAATACACCACACTACAACACAATACAACAGAACACAATACAATGCAACACAATACATTACAACACAACAATACACCACACTACAACACAATACAACAGAACACAATACAATGCAACACAATACATTACAACACAACACAATACGGTACACCACAACACAACACAATACAATGCAACACAGTACAACACTGAGCAATACAACACAGCACAGCACAACACAATGTACACAACACAATATAACACAATACACACACCTCCACATAGACTACTAGAGCAGTGTGAAAATGCATTTTGTTTTAAATCAAATTAATATTGGGTGCCGTTTTCAAGAGATTGTTAAATAAATGTTAACTATTTGGTTGTAATATCATCACGTCTTAAAGAGCCATAACTACACAGATGATTCCATGTTTAGCTCTATCATCAGAGTTATACAGCAAGTAACTGCATGCCTTTCATGATCAGTACATCAATGGTCATTTCATTTCAGATCGGGGTAGCCTCACAATATCTCTTCAATATTGGCACATTTAATTCTGGTATTGTCAGTGATATACTCATAAAAGGTGAACTATACCTGAGGACGGTGGTGGTTAACGGTTACATTTGTTCATTCCGTGGCCTGGGCTCGGACCTGTCCCAAGCAGCCAGAAGGGCCATTTGCCATGTAACGTTTCCGTCAGCTGATAACATTTACTTTGCAGCTACCGGTAAGAACTCTTGTACAGTTGGCTATATTCAAGTGGTAAGTAAACCTAATGTACTTTTTCTCCAACCAACGTTGGCCTACCAAGTGAAGTTAGCTAACATGATCCCCTTTTCAACAGTGTTTTGAAGTGTTTAATTACCATTGCTGCTGACAGACACAATAGGCTACATTGATTGACGGACCACGTCAAATTGACTAGATAGCTAATAACAGATCACGTCAACATGGCTAGTTATTAACAAGCTAACTTTCAGGGGGCAAACTAGATTTGATTTGCTTGCCATCTATGGTGGGTTTGACAGCATTCTGACTGACATTTTTACCAGGACGAGGACTTGTCGATTTCAAGCTCTTTCCAAAAGCCTAATTTCTGATGAAGCAAGCTAAATGACACATGTTTTTTGCTTAGCTAGCTAGCTACATGCCAAATGGATAGGCGACCCACATGCATCTGAAATGACATGATTAACTGATGTTTACTGATCATAAAAAGCATGCAATTACTTCCTGTATAACTCTAATGAGCTAATTGTGGAATAATCTGAAATGTGTAGTTCTGACTATGCTATTTAAGAGGTGWTGATATTACAACCAAATACCAAATAACATTTACTCAACAAGTGAAAACGGCACGTAGTTGTCAATGGTTTTAGCGGAGCTGGAGGTCTCCWTGCCCCCCAGCAGCSAAACCGACCGCTCTGCACTGTATTGTGACGTTTTATTGATAACGACCTTGTCTGTCTGTCTGCCTATCTGTCTGTCTGCCTATCTGTCGGTCTGCCTGTCACACTGCACCAGATGCCCTTGTCAGAGTTTAGAGCTGATAATCCAGCCAAGAATTTCTGATCCGGGAGAAGGATGAAATATTTAGACTCTCACCCTTGGTCTCTAAGGCTTCACTGCATCTATCTCTCTCTGTCT
>NW_019944188.1:86053-93789 GCF_002910315.2 Salvelinus sp. IW2-2015 | reverse complement strand
AGTTGTGTGTTGGGAGCCCTGTCAGTGTTTGTGGAAAGACAGCTGATTAGGGAGGAGGTGAGGCACATGTTTTTCTCCTTTACCTCCACCCTCCATCTATCCCTCTATATATGCCTGCCTACCTCTCGTTTTAATGAGCCACACAGACCCGTTTACTCTACCTGCCCATGGATGAAGGGAGAGAGAGGAGAGAGATGGGGAGATAGTTGGAGGATGGGAGAAGAGAGAGGGGAGAGAGAGAGAGGAGAGAGTGAAAGAGAGAGGAGGCTGGCTTCAGACTCTCACAAACACAGGTTATACTGCAGTTTCCAGCCCAGTGTCTGCTACAGCACATTCAAAAGAGCAAATGTGCCAGGTGAGGGGAACACACGCTGGCAAATGAGTTCTGAACAGAAGAGAGAGAGAGAGAGTGGTAACATGAAGGGGGGATCAACAGAGAGAGGAAACACAGTGAAGAGGAAGGGTGAGGCAGGGCGACTGACAGACAGACAGGCAGGCAGGCAGGCAGGCAGGCAGGCAGGCAGGCAGGCAGGCAGGCAGGCAGCAGGCAGGCAGGCAGGCAGTCAGAGCAGGCAGACAGACAGACAGACAGACAGACAGAGACCGACAAGACAGCATGACAGAACCTAGACAGACAGACAGACAGACAGACAGACAGACAGACAGACAGACAGAAGATTCAGACAGACAGATACAGACAGACAGAACAGACAGACAGACAGACCCAAAGCCAACCACACATCTCCTCAGGGAATATTTTCTCTATATATAAGTACTATTTCTCTTTAATTATTATTGTATATTGTCCATTGAACATATTCATGTGTTGGGTGGTGTGGTGGCACTTAGGGACATGTAGGAGGACACAGCAGTACTGTACTCCTCCATCACGCAGTACTTTGTAAAGTAGGAACTGCAGATCCCACCAGAGAGCTTTCGAAAGTATCGATCCACCAGGAGTGTCTGTCCTATACTTGATGTCATGGGTGTCATGATGGAGCAGAAGAGGAGAGAAGAGAGAGAGAGAGATGAGAGGAGAGGAGAGAGATGAGGAGAGAGGAGAGAAGATGAGAGAGAGAGAGAGAGGGAGACGAGAGAGAGCGAGAGAAGAGAGAGATAGAGGATGAGAGAGAGAGAGAGAGAGAGAGAGATGGAGAGAGAGAATGAAGAGAGAGGAGAGAGAGAGAGAGAGAGAGATGAGACTAGACAGACAATGAACAGATCAGACAGACAGACAGAGCAGACAGACAGGCGACAGACAGGCAGGCAGCAAGCAAACAGACAACAGACAGACAGACAGACAGACTAGACGACGACAGCGCAGGCAGGCAGACCAGACAGACAGACACAACAGATCAGACAGACAGACAGACAGACAGGACAGGACATGAGCCAGATAGGAGACAGACAGACAAGGTACGTATCAATAATACGTCACACATACAGTGCAGAGGTTTGGTTTGGCTTGGGGCATGGATGACTCTCAGCTCCGCTACAACCATTGACAACTATGGTGCCGTATATCATCACCTTCTAAATTAGCATCGTCGGGACTACAATTTCGATTTGTCACGCCCTGACCTTAGAGATCCTTTTGATTCTCTATTTGATTAGGCAGGGTGTTGCTAGGGTGGGCAATCTAAATGGTTTCTATTTCTTTGTTGGCCGGGTATTGTTCCCAATCAGAGGCAGCTGTCTATCGTTGTCTCTGAGTTGGGGATTATACTTAGGAGTCCTTTTTTCCACCTGTAGTTTGTGGGATCTTGTTTTTGGTACTGTGCTGTTTTAGCCCTACTAGACCGTTACGTTTAAATTTTGTATTTGTTGTTCTTCAGTTTCATTTAATAATTATAATGTACGCCTACCACGCTGCAATCCTTGGTCGATTCCTTCCATTGACGAACGTAACAGATTATTCCCCATTTATAGCTCCCACCAGGACCTAGTTCCAAACACTGACAGGGCTCCCAACGCACCACCCCACCAGGACCTAGTTCCAAACACTGAAATAAACACTGCAGGAACGTCTGAAACGAGTTCATTTGGTGACTTAAAGAAGAAAATACAAAGGCCCAATAAGACTGATTCATTGGACAGACGTTGAAGTGGGATTGAAAGATGGATATCTGGTATGTTTTGATGTTAACATGGTCCTGACCAGTGATCCTGATCCATATCCCCTGCAATACAACAACACATTGTTTTACTGTCACATGCACCAGATAGGTGCAGTGAAATGTGTTGTTTTACACAGTCAGCAATAGTAGTATGGTGCCCCTGGAGCAAATGAGGGTTTAAGTGCCTTGCGCAAGGGAACATCGACAGATTTTTCATTTTGTGGTCTTGGGTATTTGAATGAGCATCTTTTCATTTACTGGCCCAACGCTCAAACCGCTAGACAACACTGGAGAGGTTGGCTTTGTTGAATGACCAGTTAAAACTAATTGTAATAATTAGCTATTACCTCTAAGCAAAAAGTCTCCCTGGGGATTCCAAACTACCAGGAAGGGAGAAAGGACAGAATGTGTTTGTTTGTAATATGTGCCTGACGTGTGTGTACTGTATTCATGTCAGTGGTGTAAAGTATTTAAGTAAAAATACTTTAATGTACTACTTAAGTAGTTTTTTGGGGTATCTGTACTTTACTATTTATATTTTTGACAAATTTTACTTTCACTTCACTACATTCCTAAAGAAAATAATGCATTTTTTACTTCATACATTTTCCCTGACACCCAAAAGTACTCGTTACATGTTGAATGCTTAGCAGGACAGGAAAATGGCACAATTCAGGCACTTATCAAGAGAACATCCCTGGTCGTCCCTACTGCCTGATCTGTACTCACTAAACACTCATGCTTCGTTTGTAAGTTAGTGTTGGGGTGTGCATCTGGCTATCTGTAAAGAAAAAAAGAAAATCGGGCCATCTGGTTTGTTGAATATAAGGAATTACAAAGTATATTTTAGCAATAACATTTACATTTGATACTTAAGTATATTTAAAACGAAATACATTTAGACTTTTACTCAAGTAGTATTTTACTGGGTGACTTTCACTTGTCATTTTCTGTTAAGGTATCCTTACTTTTACTTAAGTATGACAATTGAGTACTTTTTCCACCACTGATGTTTGTGCACGTGTCTGTGCATCTTTGATGTGTGTCTGTGTGTGTGTCTGTGCGTGTGTGTATGTGTACGTATACGTGAATGCACGCCTGTGTGTGTTTGTGTCTCAAAAAAAGAAAAGAAGCTGGCCAAATGAAATGAAGCTCTTTAAAGCGTAGGGGGGCTGTGTCTGGCTGATGAGAGGACTGCCTGTGTCGTCTGTGAAGCCCCTATCTCCCTCTTCTCTTGAAGAAGCCATTTCAACTCCACACATCAATAGTAAACTCTCTGGAGCAAAGAGCAGCACAATAATTCCCGATAAATCACTCCCTCACGGAAGCACTCTGCGCTCAATCAGACCCGTGACCTTCAGCTCCCTCTTTCTACATCATATAGCCTAGAAATACAAAAGCTTATTAGCTTAGAACACTGTTGATWCGTTTGTATGAYAAGCAATGTACTAATGAGCCGTGCACAAGGCGACTCTTCTTTTGGAGATATTTCCGTTCCAACTGGAACACAATACACCGCTAATGGCATCTCCTCTCRCTAKAACGGGAGGGGAATGTTCTAAAATGTATTTCATATCAAAGAGAAGGGTGTCAATGAATAAAGAGCTGCATCAGTTCCTTGATGACAGCCAGCGGGAAAAACCAATGGACTGACTGACTGACTGACTGACTGACTGACTGACTGACTGACTCACTGACTGACTGACTGACTGACTGACTGACTGACTGACTGACTGACTGACTGACTGACCGACCGACTGACTGACAGAGGACAAGCAACCAACATTGACAGTTTACCGTAGATAATGTATGATTACAGGAACTTTTGCAAGTCGAGGAAAACGATTGTTTACATCCAGAAATAAACAAGAGGTTGCCAGGTTGCCATATCATCTAACTTCTGGGCACAGACCAGAGAGTAACTACACGTGAATAATGAGATGTTATTGGTATTACTACACTGGCACAGATAGGAAACAGTCAGTACCTCTCCCATTACAGTGGAATGTATTTGCATCAGTGAAAAATGGAGGTAAAATATACTCTTGCTAKTCAACACATTTCCTACTTGTAGACAAAGGGAAATCCCATGTTGGAGAATTAACCACAAAAAAACTGCCCTGAAACACTTTGGGGAATAGACTGAATATCTAGTTTCTCTCTAATCATTGTCTTCCTCTCTTTTTGATTGGAACCTCTCCCGTCCTTCTGTCCTCCTCTCCTCCTCCTGACATATGGAGCGGTAACATCCCCAGCCATCACTAGAGAACACGGTAATCATTCTCTCATTAAACCACTCCTTTTCCAGAACTCCTCCGAACGCTCAATAGACTTGTCTGCTCCGACAACTTATTTGGTGGACAGCCCCCGAGGGCCGGGACCCTCTCAGCTCATAATGGTAACGTTAGAAAGCTCTGAGGCTTTCACTCAAGGGCCTCTGCCTCAGAGGGAGAAACAATGTGGACTTTGTTCTGACAGCAAGCGGTCTGTGGGGAAAATGTTTAAAGGCTACTTAANCCACCAGGACCTAGTTCCAAACACTGACAGGGCTCCCAACGCACCACCCCACCAGGACCTAGTTCCAAACACTGAAATAAACACTGCAGGAACGTCTGAAACGAGTTCATTTGGTGACTTAAAGAAGAAAATAAAAAGGCCCAATAAGACTGATGCGTTGGACAGACGTTGAAGTGGGATTGAAAGATGGATATCTGATATGTTTTGATGTTAACATGGTCATGACCAGTGATCCTGATCCATATCCCCTGCAATACAACAACACATTGTTTTACTGTCACATGCACCAGATAGGTGCAGTGAAATGTGTTGTTTACACAGTCAGCAATAGTAGTATGGTGCCCCTGGAGCAAATTAGGGTTTAAGTGCCTTGCGCAAGGGAACATCGACAGATTTTTCACCTTGTCGTCTTGGGTATTTGAATGAGCATCTTTTCATTTACTGGCCCAACGCTCAAACCGCTAGACTACCTGCTGCCTCTGAGTAGAGGAGCCCCCTCTGGAATTGTTCACAACAAATACTGGAGAGGTTMGCTTTGTTGAATGACCAGTTAACTAATTGTAATAATTAGCTAATACCTTTACTAAGCAAAAAGTCTCCCTGGTGATTCCAAACTACCAGGAAGGGAGAAAGGACAGAATGTGTTTGTTTGTAATATGTGCCTGACGTGTGTGTACTGTATGCATGTCAGTGGTGTAAAGTATTTGTTTTTTGGGGTATCTGTACTTTACTTTATTATTTTTTATTTTTGACACATTTTACTTTCACTTCACTACATTCCTAAATAATATATTTTGTACTTTTTACATACATTTTTCCTGACAACCAAAAGTACTCGTTACATGTTGAAGGCTTTAGCAGGACAGGAAAATGGCACAATTCAGGCACTTATCAAGAGAACATCCCTGGTCGTCCCTACTGCCTAATCTGGACTCACTAAACACTCATGCTTCGTTTGTAAATTATTGTTGGGGTGTGCATCTGGCTATCTGTAAAGAATAAAAGAAAATCGGGCCATCTGGTTTGTTGAATATAAGTAATTACAAAGTATATTTTAGCAACGACATTTACATTTAATACTTAAGTATATTTAAAACGAAATACTTTTAGACTTTTACTCAAGTAGTATTTTACTGGGTGACTTTCACTTGTCATTTTCTGTTAAGGTATCCTTACTTTTACTTAAGTATGACAATTGAGCACTTTTTCCACCACTGATGTTTGTGCACGTGTCTGTGCATCTTTGATGTGTGTCTCTGTGTCTGTGCGTGTGTGTATGTGTGTCTGTGTGTATGTGTACGTATACGTGAATGCACGACTGTGTGTGTTTGTGTCTCCCAAAAAAAAGAAGCTGGCCAAATGAAATGAAGGTCTATAAAGCGTAGGGGGGCTGTGTCTGGCTGATGAGAGGACTGCCTGTGTCGTCTGTGAAGCCCCTATCTCCCTCTTCTCTTGAAGAAGCCATTTCAACTCCACACATCAATAGTAAACTCTCTGGAGCAAAGAGCAGCACAATAATTCCCGATAAATCACTCCCTCACGGAAGCACTCTGCGCTCAATCAGACCCGTGACCTTCAGCTCCCTCTTTCTACATCATATAGCCTAGAAATACAAAAGCTTATTAGCTTAGAACACTGTTGATWCGTTTGTATGAYAAGCAATGTACTAATGAGCCGTGCACAAGGCGACTCTTCTTTTGGAGATATTTCCGTTCCAACTGGAACACAATACACCGCTAATGGCATCTCCTCTCTCCTAAACCAACGGAGTAAGAGGGAATGTTAATTAAAATGTATTTTCATATCAAAGAAGAGAAGTGATTGTCTCAATGAATCACAGAAGCAGAACTGCAAATATCAGTTCTTGATGACAGAGCTCATGCAGGGAACTAACCACTCTAACTCGGGACCAATGACTGAAACTGAATGCTTGACTGCACCTGCATTCTGACTGACTACTACTGACGGACTGACATGACTGACTATGACAGTATGACAAGCAGGAACTCATACACTCCGACAGTTTTACCGTAGAAATGCTTATGATACAAGAACGCTATTTGCAGAGACATGCGAGGAAAAACACGATTTTTACATCCCGACAATTAAACAAGAGCTTGGCCAGTTGCCATATCATCTAACTTCTGGGCAAAGAACCAGAGAGTAACTAAACGTGAAAATGAATGTAGGTGTTATTACTTACACTGGCACAGATAGAAACAGGTCCAGTACCTCTCCCATTACGAGTGGAAGTGCATTGAATGCTTATTCAGTGAAAATGTAGAAAATTATACTCTCGAATTCAAGCAACATTTTCGCTAACTGTCGAACACACAAGAGGGGAAAGTTCCCATGTGAGAATTAAACCACAAAAAAACTTGGTCCTCTGAAAACACCTATTGAGAAAATAAGGAAACAGCGAATATCTAGTTTCTCATCTAAGCATATGTCTTTCATCTACTTTCTTTGATACTGGAAATCCTCTACCCCAACCGTCCCCGTTCGTCCATCCTCTCCACATCCTTCCCCCTCGACCATCTGGAGCCCTACCACAGTCTTGTTTTGAGTAAAAACTATCCCCAGCCATGCGAGCTCACCAGAGCGAACAACACTGTTAGGTAAATGCGCATCTCTTCCAATAATCAGCCAACTCCTCTGTTCACACAATTCACAAATCCTATCCGGACCCGCACCATACTAGACTTGTCCTGCGCCCCGGAACCCACTCGCTACATTCAAGTTGGGAGCAGGCCCCCATTGGTCCAGGTACACCTCCAGGACTACCCATGATTCAATGAGAGTCACTTAATGTTTAGGATGCACGGCTACCTTATGCTCTTATACAGCCAAGGGTCCTGCCTCTCTCTCAGAGAGAGCGCGAGAAGGACAGTAATATCAATGCTGACTTTGTTTCGACAAACAAAGCAGTCTGGTGTGGGTGAGATCACTTAATGAATATATGTGACAAAGGTTTCAATTACTAACTTAATCTATGAGAGAAAAAGTGAGAGGTAGCCAAGACCTTCAGATGTGGGAAGACGCCACTAAAAGCAGGGACTAAAATTTCATACTTGGAGACATAGCAATCATTTGTATTGCCCG
>NW_019944188.1:81834-82878 GCF_002910315.2 Salvelinus sp. IW2-2015 | reverse complement strand
GTTATGCTCTGAGTTCCTCTTCCAGGGTTTCCACGTGGTTTAAGATGTTTTGGGTAAGACCACAATATGCTTTGAGAACATAACTGTGTTTCTGTCATTAATTGGGAAATGAAAATCAGATGGGGAAGCAGTGGCATGACTACATCATCACGGAACCCTGTGCTAGATTCATCAGTGGCGTGACTACATCATCACGGAACCCTGTGCTAGATTCATAAGTGGCGTGACTACATCATCACGGAACCCTGTGCTAGATTCATCAGTGGCGTGACTACATCATCACGGAACCCTGTGCTAGATTCATCAGTGGCGTGACTACATCATCACGGAACCCTGTGCTAGATTCATCAGTGGGCCCCCGATGTAAATTGGAGCAGCAGTTGAAAGTCAACAGAGGAGATGAACTAGAAAGACATTTACACTTCCGGGTGGCCAAAAATAACTAATTGATAGCCATGCCTCAGAATCTTCGCCACAATATTGTTTGACAGTATTTGCATATTTCCCAGCAGCCTTTGCACAACAATAAAAAATGACATTGTTATGTGAACCAAATTGTCATCAATATATTCAAATATTTAGGTAACTAGTATATAGTGGCATATTTTTTGTTTTTGTTTTTTTATAACTATGACTGGGATGTGTTGTTGAGCAAATGACTTGTAGGCCTGTTTTTCAGTGTCTAATAGCATGAGGTCTTTCACAATGGTTTGTGTTGAACAATGTGATTGACTGATGACAAATCCTGTGTAGAACTATAGGGTCCCGTGTGTAGATAACTGGGGGACCATGCAAAATTAATATTGAGATTTTGCGGGCCCCCTATAGCCAAAGGCCCCAGTGCACGGTCACCGCCAACACGCCCGCCACTGCAGGTAAGCTTTGAGGTCATGTCTTCGTTCCTCTCTCATCTCTCTTTTCTTCTCTCTCTTTCCCTCAATCTCCCTTTTTCCCATAAACAAACAAAATCAATAGACACACACACTACCTCATTCTGACACTAAGACAATAATCATACCAACATGTACAGTATAGAATTTACGG
>NW_019944188.1:76888-81424 GCF_002910315.2 Salvelinus sp. IW2-2015 | reverse complement strand
GAGACTTGTCAATCACCCACGAATATGGGACTTTTTCTTCTTCTCTTCTACCCGGGTAGATTGAGCTCCTCTTGTCGGAGAATTCTTTCTCTTGAGTTCTGGATGTTTATTTTTCAATGTCTCATGGGTGGTTCGGAACTGTCAAAGACAAGAATATTAATCAAAACATTCTCGGAGAGAGATTTTAATTCTTGGATTAATCAATCATTGTAAATGAGACAGATCTGTCGTCGCTCTGTGGGGAGACAGTCTGCCAGAGTTATTCAAAATACAATCACAGGATTTAATATTTTGATACAATTATGATATTATATTCAAACCCTGCTTTTCCTGAGTACATGGATCAGATATCGAAACAAATCATGCTGTTAGATGGATATTTCACAGGTTGGTCTGACCAAAACTTCACTTTCATTTGTTCCTTGCAATCCATATCAAAACACTGACTCCCTTTAACACATGACAGAATGCTGGTCTAAAGCAGTGAGAAACAGCACAGGCACTGGAAGGCTTTCACAGCGCCATAAGGAAGCTAGGCACAAGGAGATAAGAAAAATGAATAGATTTCTGTAGGTAGGCTACACTTCACACTCTCTGAAAATACACCATTAACCAGCACTAAAAATAATAGAAGAGTCACCGCCTTCAATCTCTCTCTATCTCATGCTTGCTTGGGTTGAGCACTTGCACCGGGATGCCTTTGGAACCGTCTCCGTGAGTGACAAGAAGAACAACTAGAAGAGGTTGCTGTGCTGTGGATGAGTGATGCAGATGGGGCTAAGGAGACTGGGCCTTAAAGTTGTACAATACAGTAGGTGTGTGTGTAGTGTGTGTGTGTGGTGTGTGTGTTGTGTGTGTGTTCAGTGCAACATGGTTATGGTGGGTCAAGTGCCAACTTCATCCGGTAAAGGTCCAACTCCGTACCTTGGGAAACGAATAAATAATCTACTCTTGAGCTGTGGTAAGTGACGTGATGTTCTAATGGAGCTCTCATGGTAATTAATACATTTTTCATAATCGGCCGAATGTGCCAATGGCTAAATAAAGGGACTGTGGAGAGATTGATCTCGTTGGCGAGAACGTTTATAAAAGAGAGACATCATACTAAAAGCATCATCTAAACAAGACATATAAAGGCCAAGGTTGCTTGGTGAATATACTGTCAGGACCCGGTGCGAGAAACAGTCACTAAATCGTCAGAACCCAGAAGATGAGGCAGACACAGCAGTACTAGAGATGGTGGTTTAATTAAAGAACAAAATCTTCAGGCAAAGAAACTAAATCCACAATGTCCAAAAATAAAGCCAAAAGGCACAAAATGGAAATCCTCCCAAAATACAAAAGAAACTCCACAAAGTGGTAAAAAACAGCAGGGAAAAACAAACCTCAAAAGACTACTCAAATAATACACAAGAACTAAACCAGAGAACCTCTGGAAAATCCAACAAGAGAAATATCTGAATAAAACAAGGCTTGGGCTGGGGCTGGGGCTGGGTGCTAACTTACAAACACTGAGCAAGGAACTGAGGAACACACAGGGTTTAAATACTAACAAGGGAATGACTTACAGGTGCAAACAATAATTAGGGCAAGAAAAACAAAAGGTACAAAAAAGGTGCAAGGGGGACATCTAGTGAACAAAACCTGAACAGTCCTGGCCAAAACCTGACATATACACTCTCCTTTAATGGGAGCCGGCTCGTACACTGCGGTTCTTTCTCCTTTTCCCCCCATGAGCTCCTTTTTACAGCTGAATGTTGGTATCTGTTTTTGACTCCGGCAATACCTTCTGTTTCCATTCTAAGTGATGGAGCAAACAAGGACACGATGCAGATATGAGACTAACTGTCAAAACAACCGAGTAGCAAGAGATACATTTTCACCTCAGAGGAAGTTCATTAGCTGTTACTTGGAGTCATTAAGTACGTTTGACTATGGATATTTATTAAATATATGAAGTCATGGACCTTTATAAACAGATGATCACTACATTGACAGGCTGTTATGTATACGTTACTCACTGTAAGTAAGAGACGCATAACAGTGATTTCTGATAGCACAGTGGCAGCCAAAACCAGAGAAATATGGACAAACTSAAAGACATTTCAGCCAATGACTTGCCCAAACCATTTGACATATCAGTCATTCAAATTCTAATACAGTCTAATGCTGACGATGATGCAGTATATACCCYACACTACAGTACGTAGTCAAATCATGGATCAGMGTAAAAGGGATGTTTATTCTGCAAACTAGCATCAAAATCAAATGCTAGTAAGGAATATTCTTTACATACAGTCTTTGCTAATTCATCACATAATCTCACATACTTCCTGGTCTGAGGTGACCACTGCCGTCCCAGAGAACTGTTAGCTAACTGTCAGCATCTTCTCTCGGCATGCTGCATCTCGTTAGCACCCTTGTCTAATTCATTAGTATGAAACCAGGGCCAATCTGCTGGGAAGAAATAAGGACTGTGTCCCAAATGGCAACTTATTTCCTATGTAGTGCACTACTTTTGACGAGGGTCCATAGGGGTCTGATCAAATGTAGTGCACTATGTAGGGAATAGGGTGCCATTTGGGAAACAATCAAGGAAAAAAATAGGCAGCATCTAAATACTGCTTGTCAACAACCACCCAGAGCTCTGGAGAATCACATCTTCACAGTTTCTTAGAGAGGAGAGGAGACAACTGACATCTAGCCAAGATCATATC
The DNA here is from genome assembly GCF_002910315.2 of Salvelinus sp. IW2-2015. Classification (NCBI taxonomy): domain Eukaryota; kingdom Metazoa; phylum Chordata; class Actinopteri; order Salmoniformes; family Salmonidae; genus Salvelinus; species Salvelinus sp. IW2-2015. The sequence continues at coordinate 78,707 of NW_019944188.1, read as the reverse complement.
GCATATCAGATGAAGAAACAGAGAACGCTGTAATGAAATCACAAGCGTGTCATCCTCCCATAGAGTCGACACYGGGGACTTCACAGCTAATGGCGCGGAGATAAAATGATGAGCGTCGAGAATATCTTTGTTTTTTGTTTAGCTGTGTCTGATACAATCCTATTGAACAATGTAAATTGATGTAAGTGCATGTTATGGTTTGCATACCTTGAAAGTCGAGGGGACAGTACATTTAGGACGGATCTCCTGATCAGCAGCACTAGGAAACCCTGTATTMTATTTACAGTGTCATGCTGAGAACTCCAACTGACAAATATGATCATCTGTCTGGAAGGAGCGTATWTCTARCCCGTATTGTATTAAACTATAGGCTTCTACATAACAACCAAGATATAGTRAGTTSTACCTGATACATTCAGCAGCATCCCTGTCTGAGACTCAATAGACAGCATCGCTGACTGGAGGCAATCCCTACTGTATCTAATGCAATTAGTGGTGTCCACTGTTCAGACAGAGGTCTGCAGGACATGGACCAAATGATTGGGTATCCATCATCACATGTGGAGAGTAGCTGCCAGATCACAGGGAGGAGTCGGCTGTGAATCTACACTGTATGTGTGTGTGTGTCTTTCTGTCTCTAACACACACACACACACACGCACACACTGAGCGGGAGTACAGTTCAAGGACCTCTGCATCAACCTTGCTGCTGGCTACTAACTCCCTGCTCTGGCAGCGGTTCATGTGATGCACCAGGGTGCTGTCCTGCTCCTCTCCTCGTGTAAGAGCTGCACTTAACCTCCCCTTAACCCCTGACCCCTCTCCCCAGGACGTCACTGACACATTACAGACAGGCCTTCTTCACAGAAAAACACACACATACACACACACGCACACACGCACACACGCACACACACACACACACACACAGGGACACAAACAGAACAATGAAATCCCAGCTGACGCCGTGAGGGCCTGTAAGGGCCTGTGTATTGAGTCATACCAACACACGGAGGGAAACAAATGAGCTATGAAACATGGACGGCGAGCCACGGCCTCTGGAACATATACAAACATCCGTCTGATTACTCTCTGTGGTTGGAAGCGAATTTGGACGGAGAAATTGAATGACTTCATAGCCTTGTTTGAAAGAGAAAGAGAGAGAGAGAGCGAGAGAGAGAGAGAGATGAATGTAGGTTACCACTGTTACTGGTTCTGTGATGCTTTAGACTGGTAGCTAGCTGAACCAGCTATTTTAGACTGGTAGCTAGCTGAACCAGCTATTTTAGACTGGTAGCTAGCTGAACCAGCTGTTTTAGACTGGTAGCTAGCTGAACCAGCTGTTTTAGACTGGTTAGCTAACTGAACCACTGTTTTAGACTGGTAGCTAGCTGACAAGCTGTTTTAGAGACTGGTAGCTAGCTGAACCAGTGTTTTTAGCTGGTAGCTAGCTACAGCTGTTTTAGACTGGTAGCTACTGACCAGCTGTGTTTTAGACTGGTAGCTAGCTGAACCAGCTGTTTTAGACTGGTAGCTAGCTACAGCTGTTTTAACTGGTAGCTAGCTGAACCAGCTGTTTTAGACTGGTAGCTAGCTGAACCAGCTGTTTTAGACTGGTAGCTAGCTGGGGGAACCAGCTGTTTTAGACTGGTAGCTAGCTACCAGCTGTTTTAGCTGGTGCTAGCTGAACCAGCTGTTTTAGACTGGTAGCTAGCTGAACCATGTTTTAGACTGGTAGCTAGCTGAAAACAGCTGTTTTAGACTGGTAGCTGCTGACCAGCTGTTTTAGACTGTAGCTAGCTCCATCAGCTGTTTTTAG
>NW_019944188.1:58042-76863 GCF_002910315.2 Salvelinus sp. IW2-2015 | reverse complement strand
CTAGCTAAACACAGCTTGTTTAGACTGGTAGCTAGCTGAGCCAGCTGTTTTAGACTGGTAGCAAGCTGAACCAGCTGTTTTAGACGGTAGCTAGCTGACCAGCTGTTTTAGACTGGTAGCTAGACATGATGTTTAGACTGGTACAGTGAACCAGCTGTTTTAGACTGTGTAGCTAGCTGAACCAGCTGTTTTAGACTGGTAGCTAGTGACCAGCTGTTTTTAGACTGGTAGCTAGCTAGACCAGCTGTTTTAGACTGGTAGCTAGCTGAACCAGCTGTTTTAGACTGGTAGCTAGCTGAACCAGCTGTTTTAGACTGGTAGCTAGCTGACCAGCTGTTTTAGACTGGTAGCTAGCTGAACCAGCTGTTTTAGACTGGTAGCTAGCTGAACCAGCTGTTTAGACTGGTAGCTAGCTGAACCAGCTGTTTTAGACTGGTAGCTAACTGAACCAGCTGTTTTAGACTGGTAGCTAGCTAACACTGTTTTAGCTGGTAGCTAGCTGACCAGCTGTTTTAGACTGGTAGCTAGCTGAACCAGCTGTTTTAGACTGGTAGCTAGCTACCAGCTTGTTTTAGACTGGTAGCTAGCTGAACCAGCTGTTTTAGACTGGTAGCAAGCTGAACCAGCTGTTTTAGACTGGTAGCTAGCTGAGCCAGCTGTTTTGACTGGTAGCTATGACCAGCTGTTTTAGACTGGTAGCTAGCTGAACCAGCTGTTTTAGACTGGTAGCTAGCTGAACAGCTGTTTTAGACTGGTAGCTAGTTGACCAGCTGTTTTAGACTGGTAGCTAGCTGACCAGCTGTTTTAGACTGTGTAGCTAGCTGAACCAGCTGTTTTAGACTGGTAAGCTACCTGAACCAGCTGTTTTAGACTGGTAGCTAGCTGAACCAGCTGTTTTAGACTGGTAGCTAGCTGAACCAGCTGTTTTTTAGACTGGTAGCTAGCTGAAGCCAGCTGTTTTAGACTGGTAGCTAGCTGAACCAGCTGTTTTGGACTGGTAGCTAGCTGAACCAGCTGTTTTTAGACTGGTAGCTAGCTGAACCAGCTGTTTTAGACTGGTAGCTAGTTGAACACAGCTGTTTTAGACTGGTACTAGCTGAACCAGCTGTTTTAGACTGGTAGATAGCTGAACAGCTGTTTTAGACTGGTAGCTAGCTGAACCAGCTGTTTGGATGGTAGCTAACTGACCAGCTGTTTTTGGACTGGCTTCTGACAACCACATTATCTATTTTGTGGAAATATTCCATTTTACACCAGTTCAGATGGAGTCCTTGTCAGGGAACTTGTATTGTATTTAGAATAGCAAGCCCTATAATTTATGTCTGTTGACATACCCTCGGTATCTGGCACAGTCAGCTTTAACCCAAGAGGTACAGGGCTTGACACTATTGACACAGATTACACTGACTGTCAATCAGTACTTCTGGCCTTGGCCCGGGTGTAGAAGACTTTAGATACATAACACAGGTCACTGAGGATGGAGCCCTTTCCCACCAGTTCATAAGAACCAGGCTCTAACTCAAGTGAAAGAATGGTGTTCCAGTGCTGTGTTTTATCTTTACATTCATGCTGTTGGGCTACGGTGGACTCCCCTCTGGATCGCATGGCAGAGGGAGGGAGGAGGGGACACATGGGTAATGTGTTACTGTTGACCAGTACCAGGAGCTATAGGTTCTAGTGATTAGCAGAGGGAGGACGTGCTAGACCCAGTCAGGCCTCCGCTGCCTCATCAGCTCAACACTGCACGGCCAGACAGAACAAAATACACTGCATCTCCTCAACACAGGCTTGCATTACTCCCCCGTCCGGACTGTGGTGTCTGCGATTTCTCTCCAATGCAATGGGACTTCTGTTTGGAAGGATAGGTGGGGAACGTGAAGGGAAAAGAGGAATTCTCCCCTAATTACTCATTTGTCCCTGTTTGTTTTCATCTGCGCTGCCTTACTTTATCATCAGCATCTCAGACCTGGATCCCTTCCAAAATCAGCTACATTCATCTGCTTCATTGTGATGGATGGGTAGCTGCATTCACAGCGTCTGCTTCTGGGTCTGAACGAGGAAACCTCACCCTCATCCCCTCCCGCCCTCCTCTACCTTCAACAGAGAGGCTTTGAGCTACGTACATGCAACAGCAGACATGGGTTGAAATACGATTTGAAATTGTTTCAAATACTTTATCTGTGCTTGATTYAGTTTGTCTCACCAATATAAAAGTCCCACAACCGCAAACCCCCGGCCAACTGGCACATCAGGCATGCTGAAGTATTCAGCCAACACTCAAAGAATTTGAAAGATTTAGAATATTATTTGAATCCAGATCTGTTCAACAGTGGTGTGTTGCTGCRCTGCTCTGTACAGGAGGCCCATTCTACAGTCTTCTGTCCCACAGCACTCGCTGAGGTGGAACCCAGCAGGGTTCTTCRGTCTGTCGTTTATAAGGTATCATTTGGTCATCTGCTTGTCAGTATTGAGATTTAAAAACTATTTTCACAGAGCAGCTCTAACGGTGTCCATCTTGATATGGAACATTTTTTTGTTCGTTTTTCTTTCAATTGTGTGGCTCTGTGCTATAAATAGAAATGTCCATGCTGACAGTACCAAATACTCAGTTAGAGTACAGCCTTTTTTATATTCTGAATTATGAGCCTCCTTTAAATGATATGCTGTATCTCTTGCTTTTCYTCTTCTCTAACGTTCCTCATTTTGAATAACATGCCATAAATAAGACTGTTTCTTCTAGTGAAACCACACCATTTGGAGTGGCTCGTATGAACAGAAGATGTGGTTATTCTAAAATAAAATARATCTGTAGGGCAGATTCTCCTCAAGCCCGGTGTGAAATAATGTTTCATTAAAAGTGACAAATACCTGATTGATAAAGATCTAATTGAAAGCTACATGTGCAGTTAATGACAGAGTAGGAGGCGGGGAGGAATGAGAGAGCAACCTGTGAAAATTGCAACCACACACCAAAGCTTTGTTTTGACACGAGGAAACGAAGGGAAGAGGGAGATCACACATTCTCCTACTGCTGTGCACCGTTTTGATTCTGCTGATGTGTGATGCAGAGTGAAAGTCTTACTCGAGTTGTCTAGCAATTTTTTCATTTAACAGCTACAGCAGACGTTGATTGTGTTGCTTTTGTCGTTGGTCAACGGTGATTTTCCAGAAAGATGACGTGAGTGCTTATATGTGGTGGAGTAACTGAGTAGACAGTATGTTACACAGACACCAGGTATGTCATTACAATTAGGGTCAGTGTTACTACATTAGAATAACTGCCTGAATTAAAACGCAACCGGCTAGCAATTACACTACATGTAACTACAAAGTACTTACCATTTCTTCACCACACCTTTTGCAATTACTTAGACCTGAAGAGAACGGTGTAGGTACCATAGAACAATTGTACTTACATATCTGGTTACGAGGTAATTACATGAGTTATTCCCACATGGTTTAAGTTAATAATACCACAGAATGTAAAGTGGTCTTCCCAGGACTACTTTCTGTGCACATCAATGACTCCACTCTATAATATTCATGATGGGAGTTTCTCCATATCCATCTCCATGAGAAAAAAAAATACAGGCCCATTTCATAACAAAACACATTGTTATAGGATGTATCCCAAAATGGCACCCTGTTCCCTTATAGTGAACTCTTTTACCATAGTCCTATATGCCTGGTCAAAAGTAGTGCACTATATAGGAATAGGGTGCCATTTGGGATGGCGCCATGGAGTATGTCTGAATAGTAGCTATCCCAGGGATCCACTCAGCTATTCCAATTCATATACAATAGCCACATATTTAGACGGAAAACGCAGCAATAAAGCAGAGAGTGCGTTTTGTTGAGAGAAATTTGGGATCCAAACAATATGGGACTTTTTTCCTCGTTGATCTGTAATGCTGTCGTTTGCACGTAACTACACAAATATGAGATATATGGGTATGGATTATGGGGAGTATGAGATAATGATATGGGAAGATATAGGGTATGTAATATGGTAGATAGAAGAGTAATGGAGATATGGACTATGGAGTATAGGGTATGGATATGGAGTATAGGTATGGAGTATAGACTATGGAGTTATAGGGTATGGAGTATGGACTATGTAGTAATAGGGTAATGGACTATGGAGTATAGGGTATGGAGTATGGACTATGAGTAGATAGGGTATGGAGTATATATGGGGGACTATGGAGTATAGGAGTATAGGAGTATGGACTATGGAGTATAGGGTATGGATATGGAGTATAGGTATGACTATGGGCTATGGGTATAGGTATGGACTATGAATATAGGGTATGAGTAAGGATATGGAGTTATAGTATGGATTATGGGTAGTAGGGTATGGAGTATGGATATGGATGAGGGTATGGACTATGGAGTATAGGGTATGGATATGGATATGGGTATAGGAGTATGGATATGATATGAGGTATGAAGGTATGGACTATGGAGTATAGGGTATGGTATGGTATGGGTATAGAGATATATGGGAGTATAGGGTATGGAGTATTGGAGTATGGGGTATATATGGTATGGACTATGGACTATGGGTATGGGTATGACTATGGAGTATAGGGTATGGAAGTATGGATATGAGTAATAGGGTATGACGTATGAGTTATAGGGTATGGAGTATGGACTATGGAGTATAGGGTATGGACTATGGAGTATAGGTATGGACGTAGGACGTATGGGGTATAGGGTATACTATGGACTATGGAGATTAGCTGAGTATGGACTATGGACTATGAGTATGGAATAGGCGTATGGGAACTATGACTATGGGTATATGGGTATGGGATATGGATGTATAGGGGTATGGAGTATGGATAATGGGGTATAGGGTTATGGACTTATGGAGCTATAGGAGTATGACTATGGTAGCTTATAGGGTATATGGAGTATGGACGATATGGCAGTAATGAGGGTAGGACTAGATGGAGTAATAGGAGTATGGAGTAATGGAGTTGTATGGGGATAGGGGTATGGATATGGAGTATAGGGTATGGGTATTGGACTATGGAGTATGAATAGGTTATGGACTATAGAGTTATATAGAGGTATGGAGTATGGACTATGGGTAGTATAGGTATGGGACTATGGAAGTATAGGAGTATGGAGTAGTGGACTATGGAGTATGGGTATGAGATATGGATATGGCGGTATAAGAGGTATGGATATGGAATATGGAGTATAGGGTGAGTATGGAGTATAGGTATGGGTATGGACTATGGAGTATAGGGTATGGAGTATGGATATGGGCTATTAGCGGGTATGACTGATGAGTCTAGGGTATAGGAGTATGGACGTATGGGAGTAGATGGGTATGGACTATGGAGTATAGGGTATGAGATTATGGACTATGGAGTAGGTAGGTATGGAGTATGGACTATGGGGTATGGTTAATATAGGAGTATGGAGTATGGACTATAGAGTATAGGAGTATGGACTATGGAGTTAGGGCTATGGAGTATGGGACTATAGTATATAGGGTATGGAGATATGGATATGGATAGATATAGGAGTATGGACTATGGACGAATAGGAGTATGCAGACTAGTGAGATATGGACTATGGGGGTATGGAGGTATCTAGATATGGACTAGGAGTATGGACATATAGGGTAGGATTATGAGGGTATGGTATAGAGTTATAGGATATGGATGATATGAGTGAAGGAGTACTGATTGGACAAGTAGTAGAGAGTATGGCTTAGGTAATGAGTACTGGCATAGTGAGTAGACTATAGTTGGTATGGACTATGGAGTATAGGGTATGTGAGTATGGACTATGGAGTATAAAGGAGTAGTGAGGTATGGACTATGGAGTTATAGGGATATGGTATGGATATTGATGGAGTGACTAGGTTATGGACGTATGGAGAGTAGATAGTATGGAGTATGGACTATGGAGATGACTAGGGTATGGACATATGGAGATAGAGTATGGAGTAGTTGGACTATGGAGTATAGGTATGGACTATGGGTATAGGTATGGAGTATGTAGGTATGGATGGCTAGTATAGGGTATGGGTTGACTATGGAGTACTGGGTAGTGGTCTGAATATGGGTATTAGTATGACTATGGAAAGAATAATTAGATATGAAGTATGGACTATGGGATATTAGGTATGGGTAGGACATCAATGGCCGCATATAGGTTATGGGACTCATTGACAAGGTATACTAGGATATATCGGAGTATTGGCACTATTTGGACGATATAGGTAGACTATGGAGTATAGGTCATGGAGTATGGACTATGGGGGTATTAGCAGTATGGAACATAGGAGTATTGGCTATGGATATGACTATGGGAGTTACTAGGTATCGACGATGGAGCATATCAGGATTACTGGAGTATGCGACTATGCGTTAGGGTATGGATATGGACTATGGAGTATAGGGTATGGAGTATGGACTATGGGGTATAGGGTATGGAGTATGGACTATGGAGTATAGGGTATGGACTATGGACAATGGAGTATGGACTATGTAGTATGGACTATGGGGTGTGGAGTATAGAGTATCGACTATGGAGTATGGACTATGGAGTATAGGGTATTATGGAGTTTAGGGTATGGATTATAGGGAATGGAGTATAAGGTATAGAGTATAGGGTATAGGGTATGAGTATGGACTATAGAGTATAGGGTATGGACTATGGAGTATAGGGTTTGGAGTTTAGGGTATGGAGTATAAGGTATAGAGTATAGGGTATGGAGTATGTACTATGGAGTATAGGGAATGGAGTATGGACTATGGAGTAAAGTAAAGTACATAAGTAAAAATACTTTCAAGCAGTCAAATGACCTAGTGGGTGGAATGTTATTAATATATTTCATAATTTCATAATGAATCAACATAATAAAAAAAACATGCAGAAAATCAAGTGTTTCTACGTCAAATGTTTTTGTTATGGTTCAGTCTTCTGTGATGTACGCTACCAGTCAAAGGTTTTAGAACACCTACTAATTCCAAGGGTTTTTCTGTATTTGTACTATTTTCTACATTGTAYAATAATAGMGAAGACATCAAAACTATGAAATAACACATATGGAATCATGTAGAACCAAAAAAGTGTTAAACAAATCAAAATAGTGGGAACTTCTTCAAGACTGTTGGAAAAGCTTTCCAGGTGAAGCTGGTTGAGAGAATGCCAAGAGTGTGCAAAGCTGTCATCAAGGCAAAGGGTGGCTATTTGAAGAATATGAAAAATAAAATATATTTTGATTCATTTAACACTTTTTTGGTTACTACATAATTCCATATGTGTTATTTCATAGTTATGATGTCTTCACTATTATTCTACAATGTAGAAAATAGTGAAAATAAAGAAAAACCCTGGAATCAGTAGGTGATCTATAACTTTTGTGGTGGTAATGTATATAGAGTGTAATATTGGGATGCAAAACTCTAAATGTAATACATTTCAACTGTATATCTGACATGGTGCAGGTGTCTTCTTCTTTTTAAGCCCACAACCATGTGTGTGAAGGTGTATACTTTTGTTTCAAAGTAGATTTGTTTAAGACTACCAAGAAACACTCTGTGTGACCCTGATTCAGCCCACTGCAGTAAAAGGTTAAAGTATTACTTAAGTCGTTTTTGGGGGGTATCTGTACTTTACTACTATTATTTTTTGACAACTTTTACTTTAACTTCATTCCTAAAGAAAATAATGTACTTTTTACTCAATACATTTTCCCTGACACCCAAAAGTACTCGTTACATGTTGAATGCTTAGCAGGATGGGAAAATGGTCCAATTCACTCACTTATCAAAAGAACATCCCTGGTCATCTCTACTGCCTCTGATCCGGAGGATTCACTAAACAGATGTGCTTCGTTTGTAAATGATGTCTGAGTGTTGGAGTGTGGCCTTGGCTATCCGTAAATACATGAATTTTTTTTTGAAAATGGTGCCTCTGATTTGCTTAATATAAGGAATTTGAAATAATTTATACTTTATATTTTAGCAATTACATTTACACAGTGTTCTTACGGTACTGACATACCAGCTTCTTTTTTTTTCGACTGGTTAGTCCTAACTCGACGAACCATCGCTTGCTGTGTTCCTTGATGTTTGGTTTTAGCTAGGACTACCATCGCTGTTTTTAGCTTGGTATGCTAACTGTATATCCTAGCTGTCTGTTTTTTTTATGACTGCGTCTAGCATCCCTCGAGAGGAGCTGCAGTCTGTTTTTACTGTAGCGGGGCTAGTTCGGTAGCTTGTAACCCCAGCGGTTTGGACGGGGTAGCTAGCTGAACCAGCTGTTTTTTTCGCGATGGTAGGCTTTAACTCTGAAACACGTGTTTCAGATCTGGTATGCTAGATCTTGATATTCGCAGCTTGTTAGACTGTAGTCTTTAGCTGTATAGGCCACTTGTTTTTATAGGACTGAGTAGGTACGGGCTGAATCTCATCTGCCATGCTGTTTTTAAGACCTGTGTAGCTTTTAGATGACTCCACGGTTTAGTACCTCTGTTAGCTATTATCTGTAACCAGCCTGGCTTTAAGACCTGGGTAGCTAGCTAAATCCAGAATCGTTTTAGTACTGGTATAGTCTGAAGGACCAACTTGTTTTTTTTTACACTGGTAGCCAAGCTGAAGCTCCAGCCTGTTTCTTCGTATCGGACTTGTCAGTAGCTAACTGAACCGAGCTGCTTTTAGACCACTGGCTCCTGTCCTAGGCTGAACCAGCCTGTTTAATAGACCTTGGTGAGCTAATCTGATATAGCCAGCTGTTTTAGACCGCGGTATCTAATTCTGAATTTTACCAGACTGTTTCTCAGACCTGGTAGTCTTAGCAAGAACAGCAGCTGTTTTCTTAGGTCTTGGTAAGCCTAGCTGCATCCCAGGCTTGTTTTAGATCTGTTAAAGGCCTAGCTGACTCGCGGCAGCTGTATTCTTCAGACCTGGTACTTTAGCTGATCACGGCTGTGGTTTAGACTTTTTCTGTTTCTGTTTCCGTTTTTTATCTGTTTACCTTCGGTCTGTTTTTCCTGGTTGTTTTTTCCTTCTTACTTTTCTTGGTGGGTTTGCTTTTTTGTGTGGGGGTCGCGGGTTGGGCTTCTTGTTTGTGTGTTTGTCTGTTTCTTCTGGTTGGTACTACGTTTCTCGCGGTGTTGTGTGTCTTGCATTGGCCTCCTGGTGGTTGTTTTGTTGTTGGGCTGTGGGTGGTTGTTTTGTTTTTGTGTTTTGTTGCCCACGGCCCTGTCTGGTTTGCCCACTTTTGTTTTTTTGTATTTTGAGTGTTCCCGTTTGTCTGTTTATTCCCTCGTTGCCCGCTCCTGCCGTGGTCCTCTGCTCCCAGCACCGCTCTCTTTCGGCGCGCGGGCGGCGGCCCGTTACGTTTCCTGGTTTTCTCAGCTCTCACGCTGTTTTCCTGTCTGTTCCCTGTGTCTTTCCCGTCTGTTACCAGTCGTTTTACTGTCTGTTTTTCCGCATTCTCATGTCTGTTTACCTGTTGTTTCACCCTTTTGCTGTTTTACTGGTCTGTTTTTCGTCTGTTACCCCTTCGTTTTTCCCTCACGCAACTCTCCGTTGTTCCTGCTGTTTACGCCTGTCTGTTTTTACCTGTGATTTACAGTCTGTTTTCTGTCTGTTTCCAGCCTCTCTCCTGTCTGTTTACCCACCACTCTGTTTCCCTGTCTGTTTCCTGTCTTTTTCCAGTCCTTTTCATCTCTGTCTGTTTCTTCCCCGCATCTCCAGTCTGTTTCCCCGCACTGCTGTTTTCTGTCTGTTTTCAGCTTCTCCTCTGTTTATGTCTGTTTTTCCCTGTTGTTTTCCCCGACTCTCTCAGTCTGAGTTTTCCTGTTTGTTTACACGCTCTCTCCGTCGTTCCTGTCTGTTTCCTGTCTGTTTACTGTCTGTTTTTCACAGTTGTTTCCCCCTGTTGTTTTCCCGCACATCTCTCGTCTGTTTCTCCCTGTTGTTTCTGTCTTTTTATCTTAGTTCTGTTTTTTCGTCTGTTTTTCCCTGTCTGTTTCCGTTCCCTCTCTGTTTCCTGTCTGTTTCTCTGTCTGTTTTCCGCACTCTTCCAGTCCTGGGTTTTCACCTGTCTGTTTCTGTTGTTTCCGCACTCTCTTCAGTCTGTTTTCCCTGTCCTGTTTATAAGGCTCCGTATCCTTCTCCCCCTCCTTCCAGACGTTGATCACTTATTGTACGTGTTGTCACTGGATATCATACCGGTCCCATGCCCCTTGTCTGGTCGCTTCTGGTCGCGCGTCTGCTCACATGCATTCACTTATGTAATGTTTTCTTCTGCGCTTTGTGTTTTCCCTGCTGTTTACTGTTCTGTTTTACTGTCTGTTTTCTGTCTGTACGCGTGTCTGTTTCGCCCTTTCTATCTGTTTTGCTGTCTGGATTTCTGCCTCTTTTGTGTTTTCTTCTTCTGTTTTCCTGTCTTTTTTTCCCTCGCCTTTTTACGTTCTTCTTCTTGTTTTCGTCTGTTTTGTGTTGTTTTTTCTGCCTTTTTGTTTTTCCTGTCTGTTTGCCTTCTGTGTGCTTTTCGCCGCCCAGGGACCCACGGATTGACGGCTCTTCTCTTCCCTCTCGGTTCTGGACATTACCGGCGCCGGTTGGTCCTCCCGCCCTTGGTCCGTTCACGTCCCGGCGGACCTCTGCATCTACGATTAGCCTGCGTGTTAATGCTCTCACCCACTATCACCGTTCCAGGGGACCCGTGCTTGTGCAACCGTCTCCCTGTCTTCCCGACCGCGTCGTCGGGTAGAGGTCGTCGCGGTCCCTATCACTCTCTCCGCTTTGATTGCATCACGTGTTTTACGGGCTTCGGTCAACCACCCCTGCCCTCCCTTTTTGGTCCAGAGCCGGGTTTCCAGCCACTCCCCGCGGGTTATATATGCTCTTCACTGTTCTGGGTCGTCTTCTCTAGTGGGCTCGAGGGCCTCTCCCGGGGGGTCTCGCTGAGTTAACACTGTTTTGGGTAGATATTTCCTCCGACTCTTGTTGCCTCGCAGGTCACCTCTCCCCAGGGGTCTAGGCTGACTTTACACTGTTTCTGGTCGCCTTCCTCGACTCTGTTGCGCTACGCCCACCCCAAGGTCTCTCCGTGAGGCGCACCCACATACCTATCTCCCGTCGTGTTCGGTCCGCGACTGGCGGGGCTGTCTCGCCATTCCCTTCCGGTCCCACCAGGCGGCTGTCCTCCAGAACCGGCCCTCCCCCTCGCTTTATAGCTTGCCCGGATCCATGGTCTGACATCATATGCCTCGTCAGGTCCCTACTCATGTTCTCTTTCATTGTCTAGGTCGGTCCCCCCTCTCGTGTCTCTTGCATTACTAGTCTAGATCAGGTCTCTGTCCTGACTCTGTTTTATATTAAGGTCACTGCTCCTAGATCATCTCCTCTCTGCACCTCTTGTGAGTCACCAGGCTTTTGCATGCAACACACTCTGATGGGTGTGGCGGTGGTTTGTATGGTTCACGCTTGGTCTCTTGTTGGGTCGTCTCATGCCTCGCAGGGTTGGTTCACGGAGTGGGTCTCCACCTCTGCTCCCCTCCTCGGGCACTTCCTTCCCCTGGTGGGCTCTCTCTCGCTACCGGCTTCTGGGCATCCTCCACCACTGGTAGTGCGCCCAACCCGTCATTTCAGGAATAGGTTTGCGCTCCAGAGCATCGGTGCTGCGCAAGTCGCTAGGGAAATGATAAGATTGAAAAAAAGTTTTGACTGGTAGCAGATGAACCAACTGTTTTGGACTTGGTAGCTAGACTGAACAGCTGTTTTGAGACTGGTACTAGCTGAACACAGCTTGTTTTGACTGGTAGCTAGCTGAACCAGCTGTTTTAAGAACTGGTAGCTAGCTGAACCAGCTGTTTTAGAGCGTAAGCTAGACTGAAACCAGCTGTTTAGCTGGTAAGCTAGCTAACACAGCTGTTTTTAGCTTAGCTAGCTAACCAGCTGTTTTAGACTGGTAGCTTAGCAACCAGCTGTTTTTAGACTGGTAGTACAAACAGTCTGGAAAGCTACAGCTGTTTTTAGACTGGTAGCTAGCTGTACCAGCTGTTTAGACTGGTACTATTTGATCCAGGCTGTTTTTAGATTTGGTAGCCCAGTTGAACCAGCTGTTTTAGACCTGTTAGCTAGTTTGAACCAGCTGGTTTTAGACTGGTAGCTATTTGATTCCAGTGTTTATAGACCTGGTAAGCTAGCTGAACCAGCTGTTAGACTTGGTAGCTTAGTTGAACCAGCTGTTTTTGCTGGTTAAGCTAGCTGAAACAGCTGTTTTAGGAGCTGGTAGCTAGCTGAACCAGCTTGTTTTGGACTGGTAGCTAGCTGAACCAGCTGTTTAGACTGGTAGCTAGCTGAACCAGCTGTTTTTAGGACTGGTTAGCTAGCTGAACCACTGTAGACTGGTAGCTAGGCTCGCTTTAGCTGGTAGCTAGCTGAACCAGCTGTTTTAGACTGGTAGCTAGCTAACCAGCTGTTTTAGACTGTTAGCTAGTGAACCAGCTGTCTTTAGACTGTGGACTAGCTGAAACCACGTTACGTAGTGCGAACATTGTTTAGACGTGGTAGCTAGCTGAACCAGCTGTTTTGGACTGGTAGCTAGTGTACCAGCTTTTAGACTTGGTAGCTAGCTGAACGCAGCTGTTTTTGCTGTAGCTAGCTGAACCAGCTGTTTTAGACTGGTAAAGCTAGCTAACAGCTGTTTTTAGACTGGTAGCTAGCTGTACAGCTGTTTTAGACGGTAGCTAGCTGTACAGCTGTTGTTAGACTGGTTAGCTAGCTGACCAGTGGTTTTGGACCTGGCTTCTGACAACCACATTATCTATTTTGTGGAAATATATCCATTTACACCAGTTCAGATGGGAGTCCTGTCAGGGAATTGTATTGTATTTAGAATAGCAGCCCTAGTAATTCTATCGTCTGTGACATACCCCTCTTGGTATCTGGGCACATCAGCTTTAACCCAGAGGGCCTATACAGGGCTTTGCACATTATTGAACAGATTAAACCACTGACTGTCATCAGGTATTCTGCCTTGGGCCCGGGGTGTAGAAGACATTTAGATTACATAACACAGGTCACTGAGGATGGAGCCCTTTCCCACTCAGTCTCATAAGAACCAGGCCTCTAACTCAAAGTGCAAAGAATGGTCGTATCACAGTGCTGTGTTTTATCTTTATCATCAATGCTGTTGGCTACCGGTGGACTCCCTCTGGATCGCATGCAGAGAGGGAGGGAGGGACAACATGCGGTAATGTGTTACTGTGACCGCAGTACCCAGGAGCTATAGGTTCTAGTGATTAGCAGAGGGAGAGACGTGCCTAGACCCAGTCAGGCCTCCGCTGCCTCATCAGCTCACACTGCACGGCCAGACAGAACAAAATTACCACTGCATTACTCCTCAAACAGGCTTGCATTACTCCCCGTCCGGACTGTGGTTGTCTGCGAATTCCCTCTCCAATGCAAATGGACTTCTGTTGGGAAAAGGATACAGGTGGGGAACGTGAGGGAAAAGCGAAATTCTCCCCACATTACTCATTTGTCCTGTTTGTTTTCATCTGCGCTGCCTTACTTTAATCATAAGCATCTCAGACCTTGGATCCCGTTCCAAAATCAGCTACATTCATCTGCTTCATGTGATGGATGGGGTAGCGCCATTCACATCCCGCTCGCCTTCTGGGTCTGAACGAGGAAACCTCCAAACCCCTCAGTCCCCCTTCCCCGCCCCCTCCTACCCTTCAACAGAGCAGGCTTGAGCACGTACATGCACAGCAGACATGGTTGAAAATACATATTTGAAATTGTTTCAAATACTATTATCTGTGCTTGCATTGAGTTGTGGTCTCACCAATTATAAAAGTCCCACAACCGCAAAACTCCCCCGGCAACTGGCACATTCAGGCATGCTTGAAGTATTCAGCCACACTCAAAAGGAATTTGAAAGATTTAGATATTATTTGAATCCAGATCTGTTCAACAGTGTGTGTTGCTGCTCTGCTCTGTACAGGAGCCCATTCTACAGTCTTCTGTCCCACAGCACACTCGCTGAGGTGGAACCCAGCAGGGTTCTTCTGTCTGTCGTTTATAAGGGTATCATTTGGCATCTGCTTGTCAGTATTGAGATTAAAAACTATTTTTCACAGAGCAGCTCTAAACGGTGTCCATCTTAGTATGAACTTTTTTTGTTCGTTTTTCTTCAATTGTGTGCCTCTGTGCCTATAACTAGAAATGTCCATGCTGACAGTACAAATACTCAGTTAGAGTACAGGCCTTTTTTATTCGAATTATGAGCCTCTTTAAATGATATGCTGTATCTCTGCTTTCGTCTTCTCTACGTCCTCATTTTGAAGAACATTGCCATAAATAGACGTTTCTTCTAGTGAAACCCACTCATTTGGAGTGGCTTCGATATGAACAGAAGATGTGGGTGTATTCTAAATAAAATACATTCTGTAGGGGCAGATTCTCCTCAAGGCCCGGTGTGAATAATGTTTCATTAAAAGTGACAAATAACCTGATTGATAAACATCTAATTGAAAGCTACATGTGGCAGTTATGAGCAGAGTAGGAAGGCGGGGAGGAATGAAGAGAAGCAACCTGTGAAAATTGCAACCACACACCCAAAGTTGGTTTTGACACGAGGAACGAAAGGGAAGAGGAGATCACAATTCATTCCTACTGGCTGTGCACCCAGTTTTGATTCTGCTTGAAATGTGTGATTGCAGAGTGAAAGTCTTACTCGAGTTGTCTAGCAATCTTGTTCAATTTAACAGTCCAGCTACAGCAGCGTCGATTGTGGTAACTTTTGTCGTTGGTCCAAGCGGTGATTTGTCAAAAGGAAAGCCATGACGTGAGTGGCTTTATTGTGTGGAGTAACGGTAGACAGTATGTTACACAGAACCCAGGGTATGTCATTAACTATCATTAGGGTTCATGTTACTACTTGAAATAACTGCCTGATTAAAACGCAACCGCTAGCAATTACACTACATGTAACTACAAAGTACTTACCATTTCTTCACCACACCCTTTTGCTAATACGTTAGACGTGAAGAACGGTGGTAGGTACCATAGAACTAATTGTACTTACATATCTGGTACGAGGGTAATTACATGAGTTATCCCACATGTATAGTGTATATACTCACAGGTAATGAATGTGGTCTTCCAGGACTACTTTCCTGTTGCACATCCACTGACTCCACTCTATAATATTCATGATTTGGGAGTTTCTCCCAATATCCATCTCCATGAGATAAAAAAAATTACAGGCGCCATTTCATAACAAAACACATTGTTATAGGATGTATCCCAATGGCACCCTGTTCCCTATATAGTTGAACTACTTTTGACCATAGTCCTATAGCTGGCAAACAGCAGTAGTGCACTATATAGGGAATAGGGTGCCAGATTTGGATGGCGGCCAATGGAGTATTGTCTGAATAGTAAGCTTATCCCAGGGGCTCCACTCAGCTATTCAATTTCATATCAATAAGTCCACATATTTATCACGGGAAAACGACGGCCATAAAGCAGAGAGTGCGTTTGTTGAGAGAAATTTGGGAATCCAAAACAATATTGTGACTTTTTCCGTCGTTTGAATCTGTAATGCTGTCGTTTGCCAGCGTAACTACACAGAAATATGAGAATTTATTGAGTATGGGACTATGTAGTATAGGGTATAGGGTATGGAGTATTGACTATGTAGTAAGCGGTATGGAGTATGGGAAGTATTGACTATGTAGTATGGGTTATATGGTATTGGAGTATTGACTATGGAGTATAGGTATGGGAGTATTGAGATAATGGACTAATGTAGTAAGGGTATAGGGTATGGAGTATTGACTATGGAGTATAGGGTATGGCGTATGGACTATGGAGTATAGGGTATGGATATGGGACTATGGTAGTAATAGGGTATAGGGTATGGATATTGGACTATGTAGTTAAGGGGTATAGGGTATGGGAGTATTGACTGAGGAAGTATAGGGTATGGAGTATGAGTATGGCTATAGTAGTAGGGTATGGGATATGGAGTATTGGAACTATGGATATAGGGTATGGAGCATGGAGTATGGACTATGTAGTATAGGGTATAGGGTATGGAGTTATTGACTATGGAGTATGAGGGTAATGGAATATGAGTATGGACTATTTAGTACTAGGGTATAGGGTAGAGTATGCGACTATGCAGGTAATAGGGTATCGGAGTATGACTATGGGTTACTAGGGTATTGGAGTATGGAGTATGGACTATGTGCTATAGGGTAAAGGGTATGGGAGTATTGACATATGCGTTATAGGGTAGGAGTAATGGACTATGGCGTTATGGAACTATGGACTATGGGGAGTAATAGGGTATGAGTTATGGAGTATGGACTATGTAGTATAGGGTATAGGTATGGAGTAATTAGGGTATGGAGTACTTGACTAATGTATAAGTTGATAGAGGCCTAGGGTCATGGAGTATTAGGGTATGGAGTATTGATATAGGCGTTATTAGGGTATGGAGTATGGACTAATGGACTGGACTATGGACATGGAGTATGGACTATGGTTATATGGGAGTATTGGACTTGGACTATGCGGTATAGGGTATGGAGTATGGAGTATGGAAGTATGGAAGTATGGGCAGTATGGACTATGGAGTATAAGGGTATGGAGTTTAGGGTATGGAGTATGGAGTATGGAGTATGGAGTAATGGAAGTATGGAGTAGGGAGTATGGACTATTGAGTATCGGAGTATGGACCCTATGGAGTATAGGGTATGGAATATAGGGGTATTGTTGTAATGGACTAGGAGTATGGAGTAAAGAGTATTGGATATGGAGTATCGACCGTGGAGTATAGAAGTGTGGAGTTATGGAGTATGGAGTATGGGACTATTGGTAATGTGGCTAATAATACCTATGGAGTAAGGGTATGGAGTATAGGCGTATGGAGTTCGGCATATACTATGGCAGCTCTGAGTTAGGTATGGAGTTAAGGGTATGGAGTATGGACTTATGGAGTATGGAGTATAGGTATGGAGTATGGAAGTAAAGACGTATGGGAGTATGGACTATGAGTATGGAGTATGAGATCGGATGACTATGGAGTATGGACTATAGAGTATGGGAGTATGGACTATGGAGTATGGACTATAGAGTATGGAGTATGGACTATGAGTATGGACTAATAGAGTATGGAGTAATGGACTATAGAGTATGGACTATAGAGTATGGAGTATGGACTATAGAGTATGGAGTATGGACTATGGAGTAATGGACTATAGAGTATGGAGTATGGACTATGGAGTATGGACCTATAGAGTATGGAGTATGGACTATGGAGTATGGACTATAGAGTATGGAGTATGGACTATGGAGTATGGACTATAAGAGTATGGAGTATGGACTTAGGTATGGACTATAGAGTATGGAGTATGGACTATGGAGTATGGACTAATAGAGTATGGAGTATGGACTATGGAGTAATGGACTATAGAGTAATGGAGTATGACTATGGAGTATGGACTATGAGTATGGAGTATGGACTTATGGAGTATGGACATAGAGTATGGAGTATGGACTATGGAGTATGGACTATAGAGTATGGAGTATGGACTATGAGTATGGACTATGAGTATGGAGTATGGACTATGGAGTATGGACTATAGAGTATGGAGTAGGACTATGGAGTATGGACTATAGAGTATGGAGTATGGACTGATGGAGTACTGGACTATAGAGTATGGAGTATGGACTATGGAGTATGGACTATAGAGTATGGAGTATGGACTATGGGAGTATGGACTATAGAGATGGAGTATGGACTATGAGTATGGACTATAGAGTATGGAGATATGGACTAGGTATGGACTATAGAGTATGGAGTATGACTATGGATATGGACTATAGAGTAGGAGTATGAGTATGGAGTATGGACTATAGAGTATGGAGTATGGACTATGGAGTATGGAGTATAGAGTATGGATATGAGTATGGAGTATGGACTATAGAGTATGGAGTATGGACTATGGAGTTAATGGACTATAGAGTATGGAGTATGGACTATATAGTATGGAGTATGGACTATGGAGTATGGACTATAGAGTATGGAGTATGGACTATGGAGTATGGACTATAGAGTATGGAGTATGGACTATGGAGTATGGACTATAGAGTATGGAGTATGGACTATGGAGTATGGACTATAGAGTATGGAGTATGGACTATGGCGAGTATGGACTATAGAGTATGGAGTATGGACTATGGACTATAGAGTATGGAGTATGGACTATGGACTATGGACTATAGAGTATGGAGTATGGACTATGGAGTATGGACTATGGAGTATGGATAGATATGGAGTATGACTATAGAGTATGGAGTATGGACTAAAGTATGGACTATGAGATGGAGTATGGACTATGGGAGTATGGAGTATGGACTATGGACTATGGAGTATGGACTATGGAGTATGGACTATAGAGTATGGAGTATGGACTATGGAGTATTATGGAACTATAGAGTATGGAGTATGGACTATGGAGTATGGACATAATTAGAGTATGGAGTATGGACTATGGAGTATGGACTATAGAGTATGGAGTATGGACTATGGAGTATAGGGTATGGAGTATATGGTATGGAGTGTGGACTGTGGACTGTGGACTATGGAGTATAGGGTATGGAGTATGGACTATGGAGTATAGGGTGTAAAGTACATAAGTAAAAATAATTTCATGCAGTCAAAGGACCTAGTGGCCTCATGGGGGATGTTATTAATATATTTCATAATTTCATAATTAATCAACATTATAAAAAAAACATGCAGAAAATCCAGTGTTTCTA
>NW_019944188.1:55706-58017 GCF_002910315.2 Salvelinus sp. IW2-2015 | reverse complement strand
CTATGTCAAATGTTTTTGTTATGGTTCAGTCTTCTGTGATGTACGCTACCAGTCAAAGGTTTTAGAACACCTACTAATTCCAAGGGTTTTTCTTTATTTTTACCATTTTCTACATTGTAGAATAATAGTGAAGATATCAAAACTATGAAATAACACAATAACACATATGGAATCATGTAGAACCAAAAAGTGTTAAACAAATCAAAATAGTGGGAACTTCTTCAAGACTGTTTTCCAGGTGAAGCTGGTTGAGAGAATGCCAAGAGTGTGCAAAGCTGTCATCAAGGCAAAGGGTGGCTATTTGAAGAATCTGAAATATAAAWTATATTTTGATTCGTTTAACACTTTTTGGGTTGCTACATGATTCCATATGTGTTATTTCATAGTTTTGATGTCTTCACTATTATTCTACAATGTAGAAAATAGAACAAATAAAGAAAACCCTGGAATCAGTAGGTGTTCTATAACTTTTGTGGTGGTAGTGTATATAGAGTGTAATATTGGGATGCAAAACTCAAAAATGTATACATTTCAATTGTATATCTGACATGGTGCAGGTGTCTTCTTTTTAAGCCCACAACCATGTGTGTGAAGGTGTATACTTTTGTTTCAAAGCAGATGTGTTTAAGACTAACAAGAAACACTCTGTGTGACCCTGATTCAGCCCACTGCAGTAAAAGGTTAAAGTATTTCTTAAGTCATTTTTGGGGGGTATCTGTACTTTACTACTTATATTTTTTGACAACTTTTACTTTTACTTCATTGCTAAAGAAAATAATGTACTTTTTACTCCATACATTTTCCCTGACACCCAAAAGTACTTGTTACATGTTGAATGCTTAGCAGGACAGGTAAATGGTCCAATTCACGCACTTATCAAAAGAACATCGCTGGTCGTCCCTACTGCCTCTGATCCGGCGGACTCACTAAACAGATGTGCATCGTTTGTAAATTATGTCTGAGTGTTGGAGTGTGGCCCTGGCTATCCGTAAATACAAAAAAATTGAAAATGGTGCCTCTGATTTGCTTAATATAAGGAATTTGAAATTATTTAAACTTTATATTTTAGCAATTACATATACTTTTGATACTACCTTTGATACTTAAGTATATTTAAAACATACTTTTAAACTTTTACTCAAGAAGTATTTTATTGGGTGACTTTCACTTTTACTTGAGTCATTTTCTATTTAGGTATCTTTACATTTACTCAAGTACGACTATTGGGTTTTCCATCACTGATGTTGGTGTATGTGTCTGCTAACCCGTTAGATCTGGTAGCCATGTTGACTATGACATTAACTAATATGGAGACAACGATGTAGWGTGTTGTGGTCATTTATTTATTTTGGATTTACCTTTATTTAACTAGGCAAGTCAGTTAAGCACAAATTCTTATTTACAAGGACGGCCTACTTAGAGGCAGAGGGCCTCCTGCGGGGACAGGGGCTGGGATTCAAAATAAAATGTTGGACAAAACATACATCACGACAAGATAGACACCACAACACTACATAAAGAGACCTAAGACAACAACACAGCATGGCAYCAACACATGATAACATAGCACGGTAGCAACACAACATGACAACAACACGGTAGCAACAAGGCAGCAGCACAGTCATGGTACAAGCATTGTTGTGCACAGACAACAGCACAAAGGGCAAGAAGGTAGAGACAACAATACATCACCTGAAGCAGCCACAAGTGTCAGTAAGAGTGTCCATGATTGAGTCTTTACATGAAGAGAAAACTCTCCAGTTCGAGTGTTTCTTTGCAGCTCGTTCCAGGTGCTACTTGTTCTATGAGAGAGGTAGTTAGCAAACCAGGCCAAAAACCCCTCAGAGACACCAATACTCCTTAGCCGATCCACAAGAATGGAATGGTCTACTGTATCAAAAGCTTTGGCCAGGTCAATAAACATAGCAGCACAACATTGCTTAGAATCAAGGGCAATGGTGACATCATTTAGGACCTTTAAAGTTGCAGTGACACATCCATAARCTGAGTGGAAACCAGATTACAGACCAGAGAGAATACTATAGACATCAACAAAGCCAAGTTTTTCCAACACTTTTGATAAACAGGGCAAGGTAGAAATTGGCCTATAACAGTTATGATCAGCTTGATGTCCCCCTTTAAATAAAGGACGCATCGCGGCTGCCTTCCAAGCAATGGGAAGGAGAGAGATAAAAAGGTGAGAGATCGGCTCGGCGATGATAGGGGCTGCAACCTTAAAGAAGAACGTTTATGGTATGAAGTTTTGGTTGGAGAGTTTTCCACCTGGTCACAGACAGCTGTTGCGTGTGGC
>NW_019944188.1:33206-50706 GCF_002910315.2 Salvelinus sp. IW2-2015 | reverse complement strand
CTGTACTTACCAGGGGCTACTTGTGGTCACGGTTCATGCATAGCAGTCATTAGGAAAGAGGACAGACAGGAGAGGAGGAGGGGAAGAGACGAGGAGAGAGGAGAAGGAGAGAGGAGAAGGGACGAGGATGCAGTTGTTTCCTTACAACCAGATATGATTTAGAAAAAAAATATTTCATTCTCGTTGAAGAAGTTGCATCAGAAAAGGTGTGTTACTGTTCTCAGTGTGTACTGTTCTCAGTGTGTTTACTGTTCTCAGAGTGTGTTACTGTTACTGTTACTGTCCTCAGTGTGATACTGTTCTTCAGTTTTCGCTGTGTTACTGTTCTCAGTGTGTTACTGTTCTCAGTGGTTACTGTTCTCAGTTTTACTGTCTAAAGTGTGTTACCTGTCTCAGTTGTACTTGTCTCAGTGTGTTACTTTCCCTCAGTGTTTACTGTCCTCAGTGTGTTACGTCCTCTCCAGTGTTTACTGATCTCTCAGTGTTGTTACTGTTCCAGTGTGTTACTGTTCTCAGTTGTTACTGTTCTCAGTTTGCTGTCTATCTGTTTCTCAGTGTGTTACTTTCTCAGTGTGTTACTGGTCTCAGTGTGTTACGGTTCTCAGTGTGTTACTGTTCTCAGTTTTACTTTCTCAGTTGTTTACTGTTTCGTCAGTGTGGTACTTTGCTCAGTTGTTGGTACTGTCCTCAGTGTGTTACTGTCCTCAGTGTGTTACTGTTTCTCAGTGTGTTACTGATTCTCAGTGTGTACTTTCTCCAGTTGTTACTGTTCTCAGTGTGTTTACTGTTCTCAGTGTGTACTGTCTCAGTGTTTACTGTTCTCAGTTGTTTACTGTTCTCAGTGTTTTACTAGTCTCAGTGATGTTATTCTCAGTGTGTTACTGTTCTCATGTGTTTACTGTTAACTCAAGTGTGTTACTTTCTCAGTGTGTTTACTGTTCTTCAGTGTGTTACTGTCCCAATTGTTGTTACTGTTCTCAGTGTGTTACTGTCCTCAGTGTGTTACTGTCTCAGTGTGATAATACTGTTCTCAGGTGTTACTGTTCTCAGTGTGTGTGACTGTTCTCAGTGTGTTACTTTCTCAGTGTTTATGTTTCCTCAGTGGTGTTACTTCCGCATGAATGCTGATTGACTGTGTCTCTCCGAGGATGTGTTACTGTTCTCAGGTGTAAAGTGTCCCTACTCTACTGTTACTCCCTGTTCTCAGTGTTGTTACTGTTTTCAGTGTGTTACTGTTCTCAGTGTGTATACTTTCTCGAGATGTACTGTTCTCAGGTGTTAACTTTCTCAGTGTTTTACCCTGTCCTCAAAGTGTGTTACTGTTCTCAGTTTGTTACTGTTTCTCAGTGTGTTACTGTCTCAGTGTGTTACTGTTTACTCTCAAGTCGGTTACTGTTTCTCAGTTGTGAAGTTACTGTATAGCTTGTTCTACACCGATGTGTACTGTATCTATTGTCTTCAGTGTGTTTACTGTTCTTCAGTGTGTTAACTGTTCTCACGTGTGTTTACTGTCCTGCAGTGTTGTGGTACTGTTACTGTCTCAGTTTGTTTTACTGTCCTCAGTGTGTGTGTACTGTTCTCAGTGTGTGTACGGTACTGTTCTCAGTGTGTACTGTTTACTGTCTCAGTGGTTATCTGTCCTCAGTGTGTACTGTTTCTCCAGTTGTTACTGTTTCTCCAGTGTGTTACTGTTCTCAGTGTGTTACTGTTCTCAGTCTGTGTTACTTCCTCAGTGTGTTACTGTCCTCAGCGTGCTGTTACTGTTCTCATGTGTGTTACTGTCCTCAGTCCCCTGTTACTGTTCCTCAGTTGTGTTACTGCTTCTCAGTGTTTACTGTCCCTCAGTGTGTTTACTGTCCCAGTGTGTACTTCTCAGTTGTTACTTTTCTCAGTGTGTAAGCGATTTCTCAGGTTGGTAATACTTTCTCAGTGTGTTAACTGTTCTCAGCTTGTTACTGTCCTCAGTGTGTTTATCCTCAGGTTGTGGTTACTGGTCATCAGTGTGTTACTGTCCTCGGTGTGGTTACTTCCTAACAGCATCCGTGTTTACTACTTCTCAGTTTTCCGGTTTCAGATGTTTACTGTTCTCGTGGAGTTACGTCTCATCCAGTGATCCATTACATTGTCCTGACTCGTGGTGTTATACTTTCTCAGTGTTGTTGACCTCGTTCCTCTAGGCTTGTGTTGACTGTTTTTGTATCCTCAGTGTCGTACTGGTGCCTCAGTGTGTTACTGTACTGTTACTTCTCAGTGTGTTACTGTTCTCGGTGTTCACTGTTCTTCAGTGTTGTACGTTGTCTAGTGTGTGATGTTCGACATGTTAGCTCCAGTGGAATTGGGTGTACTTCAGATTCTCCTTTCCTAGTTTGACTGTTCTCAGTGTTTGACTCTCTCAGTGCTGTTACTGTCCTCCCAAAGTGTGGTTACTGTTCTCAGAATGTAGTAACAATGTTACTGTTTCGGAATAATTACTTTCCTCAGTGAGTGTGATTACTGTTTCGTTTCTGCAGTTGTGAGCTGAATGCACTACATTTGCTGATTTAGCTGTTCTCAGTACCGTTGATCTGTCTCTTCAGTGTTTGATTACTCCCGTACGAACTCTAGCTAAGATGTTACTTATAAATCTTCAGTTGTGGGTTAAGTTTGTCTACAGTGTTGTGTTACTTTCCTTCGAGGTTGTTACTATTCTCGCTCTGTGTTACTGTCCTCAGTTGTTACTGGTTCTCAGTGTGGTACTTTAATTCTCAGCGTGTTGTTACTTCCTTCAAGTGGTTACTGGTTCTCCATGCTGTATACTGTTCTCAGTGTGTTATACTTGTCTCGAGTTATTTTGGTGTTACTAATTCCTCAGCTGTCTGTTAATGTTACTGTTCTTCAGTGTCGTTATGTTCTCATTGACTGTTCTCATGTGGTTGGTAGTATCTATCACTCTCAGTATTTACCTGTCTATGTGTTTCTGCTTCGCAGCGCTAAGTGTTACTTCAACTCAGTGTGTACTGTTTCTCGGTAACTGTGGTTACATGTCCTTCTGGTGTGTTTATCTTCTCTCATGTGTGGTTATCTGTTTCTCTCCAGTCTCGAATGGTTATCTTTCTGCTGTTACTGTCCTCAGTATGGGGCTTACTGTACTCTGAGGTGTGTACGTTGTTCTACCAGTGTTCTATTGATTCTAAGTGAATTAGCTCCTCTAAGATGTGTTACTGTTCTCCATTGTGTTACTGTGTACGCTCGAGATTGTGTTGCTGCATTCTCAGTGTCCGTTTACTTGTCTTCAGAATATCTTACGTCTCCTGTTGTGTTACTGTTCCGCAGTTGCTACTTTGTTGCCAGGTGTACTGTTTCAGTGTTACGTTCTCAGTGTTACTGTTCTCATTTGTGTTACGTTCTTCAGTGTTTATGTTCTCAGTGTGTTAGCTGT
Source organism: Salvelinus sp. IW2-2015 (assembly GCF_002910315.2). NCBI lineage: Eukaryota > Metazoa > Chordata > Actinopteri > Salmoniformes > Salmonidae > Salvelinus > Salvelinus sp. IW2-2015. The sequence goes on along the minus strand of NW_019944188.1, from coordinate 47,288 downwards.
CCTTCAGTGTGTTACTGTTCTCAGTGTGTTACTGTCTCGAGGTACTGTCTATTCTTTACTGTCCTCAGTGTGTTACTGTTCTCAGTGTGTTATGCTCGGTTTACTCGTGATCCTCAGTGTTTACTTTTCTGCAGTGTGTTATGCCTGGTCTTTACTCAGTGTGTGTTACTGTTTCTCAGTGTGTTACTGTTTACGTGTTTACTTCTCAGTGGTCGTTACTTCCTCAGTGTGTTACTTTAACGTGTGTATGCTGTATACGTGTTACTGTTCTCAGATGTGTTCACTTTCTCAGGTTACGTTACTGACTGTCTCAGTGTGTTACTGTCCTCAGACGTTGTTACTGTTCTCCTGTGTTGTCTGTTATTCGTGTACTGTTCTCAGTGTGTTACTGTATACGCGTCATTTACCTGTCTCTGTGTGTACGTGTTCTCAGTGTGTACATGTTTCAAGGGTTACGTCTGTGTTTACTTCTCAGTGTGTTACTGTCTCGTGTGTTTACTGTCCCAGTGGTTTACTGTTCGCTGCAGTTTACTGTCTCAGGGTTGTCTCGTTGTTATCTCGGCATGTGTTACTGTGTCCATGTTACTGTTCCTCAGTGTTTACTGTCCTCCAGTTGTGTTACTGCCTCAACCGTGTGTTAACTGTCTCAGTGTGTTACTGGTCCTCAGTGTGTACGTTCTCAGTGTTTACTGTCCTTCAGTGATGTTACTGTCTCAGGTGTGTCTCGTTCTCAGTACTGTATGGTGACGTTCTCAGTGTGTTACTGTCTCAGTGTGTTACTGTTACTCAGTGTGTTACTGTTCTACAGTTTCTAGTCCTGTGTTACTATCTCCAGTGTTACTGCTTCTCAGTGTTTACTGTCTCAGTGTGTTAACCCGTTTATGTTCTCAGTGGTATGTCTAGTGTTACATTCTCATGCTTACTCTCAGTGTTTACTGTCCATCCTTATGTCCTCGTGTTATGTCTCATGTGTGTACTAGTCCTCATGTGATCTGGATTTACTGTTTCTCAGATGTGTTACTGTTTCCGAGTGTGTTACTGGTTCTCAGTGTAGTTACTGTTACCTCAGTTGTGTTACTTTCCAGTGTGTTCACTGTTCTCAGTGTCTATCTAGTGTGTTACTCGTCCGCAGCTGTGTCACTGTCTTCATGGTATTCGTGTATATCTTCCTCCATTGGTTAGCTCTCGTGGTAACTTTCTTCAGTGTAGTTTACCATGTCCTCAGATGTTTACTTTCTCAGTGTGTTTATGTTCAGTGTTACTTGTTCTCAGAGTGTGATTACTTTCAGTTTCTACGTATTAGTGTTATCTGTCCTCAGTGTGTTACTGTTTCTTCAGTGTGTTACTTTCCTTATTGTCCGTGTGTTTACTTGTTCTCAGGGTGTTACTGTTTCTCAGTGTGTATACTGTTCTCAGTGTGTGTTACTGTTCTCACTGTACGTCAGTTTAACTGTTCTCAAGTGTGTTATGTTTCTCAGTGTCTGTTACGTATCTGTATAGTCTGCATCAGTTGTTGTTACTGTTCCTCAGTGTGTTACTTTTTCCGGGTGTTACTTCTCAGTGTTCGTTATGTCTCAGTCTGTTAACTCTTACTCTTTCAGTGTGTTACTGTCTCTCAGTGTGTTAGCTGTTTCAGGTGCGTTTGACATGTGTTCTCAGTGTGTTACTGGTCCGCCAGTGTGATTTCACTGTTCTCAGGTGTGTTACATGTTCTCAGGTTACTAGTCTCCGTGTATACTGTTCTCGAGATGTGTTACTGTCCTCAGTTTTACGTTCACTCAGTGTGTTTATCGTGTGTATGTCTATAGTACTAATCGTATGAACGATCCATTTATCACTCAGTTACAGTATGGTGAGAGCTTTGAGACTAACTCCACAGCTGTTATAGGGATTCTCTTGGAATCTATATTTACACTTATTCTGTCATGAATATTGATGCTAATAACTGGCTAGTATAAACATTTTAAAAATGTCCGATAGCCATTACGCTTTCCTCAGCTCAGAGGTTGATCATCACTACCGCAGATACATCAACATGCGCAGAGAATTAGTTTTCCCTATTTGATTTGCTCTTCGCTTACTACCCACACAAACTCTCTACGACTCGAGAAGCAATCGCAATTGCAGGCACATCTCCCACAACTTACTCTCTCCTGTGTCCGTTAGATGTTGGTAGCGATTGGTGCATTCGCGAGACAGCTGACCCAGGCAGTTTAATTAAATTTCACAGACAGCTAGCGTGAGGTACCTGTGAGGAAGTGAATTGCAGCACACCCAACTAATTCACCATGGAACCCCTGTGATCATCATATAGAACCTGCGCAGGCCCCTAGAAAACAGGGGGAAACCTGGGTAGTACCGACGATACAAAGCCCCAATTTATCACTATCAACAAATGCTAACCTAGGCAGTATTGCCCCCGCAGAATTAAATTGGCCCAGCTCCCTGTCTGTGAAGTGTCTGGCCCTTGTTTAAAAAGGACAGCCGCTCCCAGAACTCTCATACACCACTGCACCCCAAGCAGCCCTGCCATTGGACTGATAGCCATTTGGATACCCACTGGCTCTGGCGAGAGAGCCCGGAACCAGGAAGTAAATGCCACCGTAACAGCTGAATTGCGTATAGCTCAACCTATTCATACCATGCCTATTTGGCTAAGTTTTAGATATACTTTTGTTGCTTTCTCATGCTTATTAGTTTGTCTTCGACTTTAAAGATTTCCTTTTGATTTTACTATATGGATTACCCCTGGTGGTGTTATTAGTTTAAACCCAACTACTAGGCAAACACGGGGGTATGGTAATTCCTTCATTCCATTGGGTATCTCTGTCTGAGAGTCATAATATAGCAAACATTGTTAGCTAATGTAATACAGTCTAGTTCCCGGGAAACTAGAGCATTATAAAGGAGCAATTTAAACTCGACTGCTGTGTTCAGACCATGGTTTATTAATCTGGCTGTTTACCCACAAATTACGCCTGAAGAGTAGAGATCGTGACCTAGGATCGCGCATGTGGTCTGTGGTTGTTGTGTGCAAATTCTCGTTTGTAACTGCTCTTTTTAGCCTATGTGTTCTGTTCCTGCTGTGATGATGTGTGTTGTGGTTACTGAGTTGTTTAGTCAAGAAGGTGGGTGTGTGTGATGGAGTGTAGCGCCATTTGCCTGTGCCGCTGTAGTGTTGGTGCGGTGTGCTGTGCGTGTGTGATCCTACACATGCCCTCTGGTTCAAGTTTCTCCTTCTTCCACTAGTGGTGGTGATGGTGTGTGTGGTGTGTGTGTGTGATGGTGTTGGTATGTGTGTGTGTGGTGTTTGGGCAGGTTGTTGGGGGCACATACACTCCACTGCCTGGTCACAGTAATCAAGGCGTGCAGTGGTACTTTTTAATGGATTCGCTAAACATTGACGTGATTCCTGCCAAAATATACCCAACCGATGACATCTCACTTGTCACAGCCCAGCAGAGGAACCCAGGCTTCAACTGGATGGTCACTCACGGATTGTGCGTTGCTCGCCCAGAAGAAAACGACTGATTAACTTTGCCTGTGTGTTACACGGACGTGTCTGTGTGAGCGTGTGTTGCATGTGTGTTTACGTGTGGATGACGTTGTGTTTGGTTGGCATTTGGTGTGTGTTGTGTGCATGGCCCCTGCCATCCTTCCGGCACACTCACTGTGATAGAAGTTGTGATACGTTCAGAGAGAGAGAGATGACGGAGAGAGAGAGCAGAGAGAGAGAGAGAATAGAGAGAGAGAGAGAGAGAGAAGAGAGAGAGAGACGAGAGACGGAGAAGAGAGAGAGGAGAGAGAGAGACGAGACGGATGAGAGGAGAGACCGTAGAGGAAGAGAGAGCAAGGGGATGAGAGAGAAGAAGAGAGGAGGGTAGAGAGAGAGAGCGGAAAGAGACGAGAGAGAGAGACAGGGGGAGAGAGAGAGAGCAGAGATGAGACGCAGAGAAGCAGAGAGAGAGGAGAGAGAAAAGGGATAGAGAGCTCTCTGGTTAAGAGGAGTGCAGGCCAGGCCAGCCGTACTGCAGGTCCATCCACGGCTCGTCTGACTTCCTCCCTGGCTGGGCCAGCTTCCTGTACCGAGGCATAATTTAATGTGGGTAACAGGTAAAGGGAAGGCGGAGACGTGGCATAAATAGAGCAGCTTTCAGAGCTTTGTGTGGCCCCGTTTCCACCGGTGAATACTGGCATCTGCTGCGCACTCTGGCCGCCTCATTGAAGAGAGGAAAAAGGGGACAAGCCTGCCAGATCTAACAGGACACTGACGCAATCAACCAGCAACACCCTTCCTCCCTTCCCTTCTCCTCATTCTACCCCTCTTCTACTCTGCCTCTCACCCCCCCCCCCCCCCCCACCCCCCCAACCCCCCACTAGGCTAAGGGCACTGGGCGCCCAAACTGGAGGGTCCATCGGACACTTTCGCTAATCCCCCTCTTACGCTTCTATAACGAAGCCTGCTGGAACATGGCACCTCCCAAGCATGACTCACCTCCAACCACACACACACGACACACACACCACACACAACACACACAACCACACACACACCACACACACCACACACACACACACACACACCACACACACAACGCACACACACACCACCACACCACACACCACACACACACACCACACACACACACACACACACACCACACACACACACACACACGCACACACTAACACACACACCAAACATGCACAAAGGCACAGATCACTTACACCACATGTTTTGCACACGACACCTCCCCAGAACTAGAGAGAAAACCCAGGACTGGCCACAGCAAGCTGAGGAAAGCTGTTGTAATTTGCAAAAATGGGGGTGGAGGGTTGTGGAGGCAAATGCGTGCGTGTGCGTGTCATGTTGGCTCCCCCTCAATCCTCAAACATGCACAAGCCTTTGTAGAAGGAAGCCCCATTTTACTTTAATAATTCTCTCACCTTCCCTGTATCCAATCGTACCCTCCTCTCCCCCTCTACTATATGTAGTGTGTTGCCCAACGTAGAGCAGACTGCTAAATAAAACCAACAGCAGGTGAGGGGGGAACCGAACGTGAAGGAGAAGCTATGGATCTGGTCTGAGGAACCGAGTGGAGGTAGAAGCATAGTCTGTCTAGGACGAGTGGCAGCAGAAGCTGTGATCTTGTCTGGAACAAGTGGAGAGGACGAGCTTGAGTCTGTCTGGGAACAGATGTGGAGGAGAGACTATGGTTCTGCCTTGGGAACGAGTGGAGAGAAGCAGATGAGTATGGTCTGGAACGTAGTGGTAGAGAGAGCTATGAGTCTGCTCGAACGTAGTGGAGGAGAGAGCTTTGAGCGTCGGGAATCATGAGTGGAGAGAGAGCTAGAGTCTGTCTGAACAGATCGTGGAGGAGAGAGCTAATGCAGTCTGTCTGAACAGAGTGAGAGAGAGCCTCAGAGTCTGTCTGGAAACAGAGTGAGGAGAGAGTCTATGAGTCTGTCTGGAACAGATAGATGAGAGAAGAGCTATGAGGTCTTTTGACGTAGTTGGAGAGAGAAAGCTATGATCTGTCTGGGAACAAGGAGGAGAGAGCTATGAGTCTGTCTGGAACAGAAGTGGATGAGAACTATGTCTGCTGGATCAGAGTGGAGGAGAGAGCTATAGTCTGTCTGGAACCGAGTGGCAGGAGAGAGCTATGATTCTGTCTGGGAACAGAGTGGAAGAGAGCTATGAGTCTGTCTGGGAACCGAGTGAGGAGAGAGCTATGAGTATTCTGTCTGGAACAAGTGGAGGAGAGAGCATGAGTCTTCTCGGAACGAGAGATGGAGGAGAGAGCTCATGCGTCTGTCGGGAACAAGAGTGGAGGAGGAGAGCTAAATGAGTCTGTCTGGGAAACAAGAGTGCGAGGAGAGAGCTATGAGTCTGTCTGGGAAACAGAGTAGGAGAGAGCTATGAGTCTGTCTTGGAACAGAGTGGAGAGAAGCTATGGTTGTCTGACAGAGTGGAGGAGAGAGCCTTATGAGTCTGGTCTGGGAACCGAGTGGAGAGACGAGCTTATGATCTTGTCTGGGACAGAGTGAGGGAAGCTATGAGTTCTGTCTGTTGGAACAGAGTGGAAGAGAGGCTCATGGTCTGCCTCGGGAACGTTATGGAGGAGAGAGCTATGAGTCCTGTCTGGGAACCGAGTGGAGGAGAGAGCTATAGTCTGTCTGGGAGTAGTGGAGAGAGACTTTTGCGGTCTGTCCTGGAACAGAGTAGGAGAGAGCTATGAGTCTGTCTGCGGAACAGAGTGAAGGAGAGAGCCTATGGGAGTCTGTCTGGAACAGAGTGGAGAGAGAGCTCTGAGTCTGTCTGGGAACAGATGGAGGAGAGACTATGAGTTCTGTCCTGGGAACAGATGAGAGAGAGCTATGAGCGTCTGGAACAGAGGGAGAGAGACTATGACTGTCTGGGAAACAGAGTGGAGGAGAGAGCTATGGGTCTGTCGGGAACAGAGTGGAGGAGAAGACTATGAGTCTGTCTGGAACCAGTGGAGGAGAGAGCTATGGATCTGTCTGGGGGGAACGAGTGGAGGAGAACATGAGTCTGTCTGGGAACCCGATGGAAGAGAGAGAGCTATGAAGCTGTCTGGAACAGATGGGAGGAGAGGCTATGGTCTGTCTGGACAAGTGGAGGAGAGAGCTATGAGTCTGTCTGGGACAGAGTGAGGAAGAGAGCTTGAGTCTGTCTGGGAACAGAATGGAGAGAAGCTATGGGTCTGTCTGGAACAAGTGGAGAGGAAGCAGAGTCTGTCTGGGACAGATGAGAAGAAGCTATGAGCTGTCTGCGAACAGAGTGGAGGCAGAGAGGTATGAGTCTGTCTGCGGAACCAGAGTGGAGGAGGAGCTATGAGTCTGTCTGGAACAGAGTGAGGAGAGAGCTATAGTCTGTTCGAACAGAGTGGAGGAGAGAGCTATGAGTCTGTCTGGGAAACAGATGGAGGAGAGAGCTAATGAGTCTGTTGATCAGGTGGAGGAGAGAGCTATGGGTCTGTACTGGAGATATGAAACCACAACACATATGCTGTCACACCTAGAGAAGGATTGGCTGTGAAAGAAGAGGAATATCCAAGGGTAGGAATTAAACAGAATAATATAATAATAATATAATATAACACACAAACAAACCAAAAGTATCTGAACCTTCTTTTCCGATTTCTGCACACACACAGAGGTCAATCATGTTACAGTTGTAGAATGGACACCATGCACCTGCACTGTTAACACGCTGGACTTGAGATGGCCAGGATACAGCAGGATACTGTCGTACGTACACAGCTCTCCTTATAGCTGTTCTCCCCAGCCAGTCAGCACGGGAGATCCACAACCAGCCGCAAGTCAGCCAATGTGGAGATCCCACCCACCCCGAGGCAGCCAAGGGCGAGAGCCACCAGCCTCAGTCACCAAGGAGATCCACCCAGCCAGTCACCAAGGAGATTCCACCCAGCCCAGTCAGCTCAAGGGAATCCACGCCAGCCAGTCAGCCAAGGGGAGATCCACCATCCCAGTCCAGCCAAGGTGAGATCCACCCAGCCAGTCAGCCAAAGCGGAGATCCACCAGCCAGTCAGCAGAGGCGGAGATCCCACCCAGCCAGTCAGCCAGGAAGATCCACCAGCCAGTCAGCCAAGGGAAATCACCCAGCCCAGTCAGCCAGCTTCAGTGGATGGTTGATATATCACCATAAAGCAAGTTGAGATCGATCAGGCTGCCTGCAGTGCAACCAAACATGCTCTCTCTCCTCTCCATCTCCCTCTCTCTCTCTCTCTCTCTCTCTCTCCCCTCTCCCACCCCCTCTCTCTCTCTCTTCTCCTCTTCTCTCTCTCTCTCTCTCTCTCTCTCTCTCTCTCTCCTCTCTCTTCTCTCCTCTCCTCTCTCTCCTCTCTCTCTCTCCTCTCTCTCTCTCTCTCTTCTCTCCTGACTCTCTCCCTCTCTCTCTCGTCTCTCTCTCTCTCTCTCTCTCTCTTCTCTCTCTCTCCTCTCTCTCTCTCTCTCGTCTCTCGTCTCTCTCTCTCTCTCTCTCTCTCTTTCTCTCTCTCCTCTCTCTCTCTCTCTCTCCTTCTCTCTCTCTCTCCTTCTCTCTCTCTCTCTCTTCTCTCTCTCTCTACTCTCTCTCTCTACCCCATTAGCTCTCTCCTCTCTCCTCTCTCTCACTGGACCTTTCCCTTTGTCGCTACCTCCCCCTGCTGTTTGCAAGCTCTCTTCCCCTTCTTCCCTTCTCCCTATTCCCCAAATATTCTGCATGTGTCTTACAGCACCAGCATTTATCAGAGTATCATGTTAGGTTTAGTATAGCCGTTACCAGAGTAGGTTTTTCCCCACAACAGGTTAGGTTTAGTATAGCCTGTTAACGCAGCAGGTTATCCCCACAACGTGTTAGGTTTATATAGCCTGTTACAGCAGCAGTTATCCCCACAACAGTGTTAGGTTTAGTATAGCCTGTTACAGCAGTAGGTTATCGCCCACAACAGTTTAGTTTAGTATTAGCCTATGTACAGCAGCAGGTACCCCAGCAAACAGGTTAGGTTTAGTATAGCCTGATACAGCAGTAGTTATCCCCACAAAACTAGTTAGGTTTAGAGCCGTTACGCAGCAGGTTATCCCCACAACAGTGTTAGTTTAGTATTAGTCTGTTTACAGCAGCAGGTTTTATCCCCACAACAGTGTTAGGTTTAGTTTTAGCCTGTGTACAGCAGCAGTGTTATCCCCACAACAGTGTTTAGGTAGTATTAGTCTGTACAGCAGCAGGTACCCAAACAGTTGTTAGTTTTGAGTTAAGTCTGTTACAGCAGAGTTATTCCCCCACAACAGTGTCTTAGGTTTAGAAAGTCTGTCTACTAGTAGCAGGACCCCACAACAGTTTAGTTTAGTATACGTCTGTTACAGCACAGGTTATCCCCCACCACAGTGTTAGGTTTAGTTATAGCCCTGTTTACAGCAGTAGTTAGCCCCACAAACAGTTGTTTTAGGTTTAGTATTGCCTGTACAAGTCATAGTTACCCCACTAACTAGGTTAGGTTAAGTATAGTTCCTGTACAGCAGTAGGCTGTACCGACAACCCAGTGTTTTAGGTTAGGAATAGCCTGTCTACAAGCAGCAGGTACCCACAACAGTGTTAGGTTTGAGATAGGCCTGTTTACAAGCAGTAGTATCCCCCTAACAACAGTGTAGGTTTTAGTATTAGTTCTGTTACAGTAGTAAGGTTAGGCCCCACAGACAGTGGGTAGGTTTAGTTATATCCCTGTTACAGCAGCAGTGTTATCCTCCACAACAGTGTGTAGGTTAGTATAGTGCTGTACAGTAACGTAGTTATCCCACAACAGTGTTTTAGTTTAGTATAGCCTGTTAACACAGTAGGTATCCCCACAACTAGTGGTTAGGTTAGTATAGTCTGTTACAGAGAGGTTCCCACATACTAGTGTTAAGGTGTGTTAGTCGTTTACCAGGCAGTTAGTCATCCCCACAACAGTGTTAGTTTAGTATAGCCTGTTACAGCAGTAGGTTTATCCCCACTAAAACTCAGTGTTTAAGTCAGGACTCCTTGGATGTAAATGTTTATAGAATTCTTATCAACTGACAGTCCGGAGTATGGATGTTCATTTCCCAATTGCCAAGTTCATCTACCCCATGATCTCTTCCCTTGTTTTCCTTCTACCCTGTTTTCAGTAATTTCACACGTCCAGCCTTACCTTATCGTCTCTACGTATGTTCTAGTGTTTTCTCTCCAACGCTCTCAGTCTTCATTATCCCGTCTCACTGGTTGTTTGTCTAGATGTTCACTCTCCTCCACGCTAGTCCCTGTTTCACCCAGCTAGCTACGGCTTTACTTCCGCCACAACTCTTTCCAGTGTTATAGTTCTCTTAGTATTCACCGGTCTTGTATTCTACCCTACTCCCCACTTGTCCCTCTTCCTGACGTCTTCTCCTCACCTCAACCTCCCCACTCACCTTCTTCCTGTGCTTAAGATTTGTTTCACCAACTGTTTGCCAGTGCTATAGCTCTGTTACAGCCCGCTTTTCCTAGGTCATCTGCCCCACTACCCATCAGTGTTTTCCTCCCTTTATGGCCCTTTTAGTCATGGCACTGTTTATCAATGCATCCTTAGTTTCATCCCTCACAAATTCCATCCAGGTGTCTCCTGTAGTGTTTTCGCCTTCTTTACTTCCTAGCCCTGATCCTTTACAGTGCACCCGTTCCTAGGTTATTCCACAACTTTCTCTAGTGTTAGGTTTAGATAGCCCTCGTCTGTTATCAGCCCAGTAGGTCTGCTATACCCACAACCAGTGCCGTCCCAATAGGTTAAGTTATAGCCTGTTACTGAGCAGCCATGTCCTTTATCCCCACTAACCCCATAAATAACCCTCTAGTGGTTAGGTTTAGTACTAGCCTCCGTTACAAGCCATACGGTATCCCACAACTCAGTGTTTTAGCTTTAGTATAGCCTGTACGAGCAGCAGGTTTATCCCCACAACAGTGTTCAGGTTCGATATAGTCTGTTACAGCAGTAGGGTACTCCCACAACAGTGTTAGGTTAGTACTAAGCCTGTTATCAAGCAAGCAGGTTATCCCCACAACAGTGTTAGGTTTAGTATAGCCTGTTACAGCAGCAGGTTATCCCCACAACAGTGTTAGGTTAAGTATAGCCTGTTACAGCAGCAGGTTATCCCCACAACAGCATATCCTGCCTGTTAGGACAGGGTTGGGACAGACTTCCAGTGTTTGTTTCTTTAATTAGTATCCAATGCAGCTATTATGAATGATTTTCAGTTACAGAGAATAACTGCTGACAAATTCAATTATTTGATAAATGGAGAACTTAATGGTCCATGGTCCATGTTTAATTTAGTAAAATAAAAATCCCCTCATGGTGTTAATGAAAGTTAGTGTAGGCAAAGGGATGGATACCGTAGAGCAATTAATATGTTGTCTGAGTGGTACACACAACTGTAACAATCCTTACCTTTAAACATTTACTTTATTTTAACTGCTTAAAGTTTGCACATATAGATGGGAGAGTTTGTACATGTGTGTGTGTGTGTGTGTGTGTGTGTGTGTGTGTGTGTGTGTGTGTTAGTCTCTACCTCCCCAAAAGCCTCTTCCTCTCGGGCCCTGCCTCCCTGCCTGAAGACAATGACAGAGATCCGCTGTGTTATTCTGTGGTCCTTTAGTCTTCCCTCTTCTGGAGTACTGGACACGGGGGTCTGCCACGGCCTCTGCCCCAGCACACTGCACCGGCTCTGGGCACGAGAGGTGGAGGTAGGGGCCTGGGGGTATGGGGCATGGGGGTGTGGAGGTCTGGGATGGGGTTCTGGGGGACTGAATGGGGGCTGGTGGTTTTGGGGGGTAGGAGTTGTGGGGGTTCAAATTCGACACAGCAGAGAGAGAGAGTCTCAAAAGGGATGGGGGGTGGATTGGGGGTGGCAGGGTCAGTGACAAGTGGCACACATGGGGGGGTGTGGGGGAAGTGTGGAACAAGTGCCATAGAGAGGCGAGGGACTGTGTTTTCCCATGGTCCGCTAGCAACCCCCTTCTCCCCCTCAGTCTTCCCCCTGCACCCCCAACCCAGGCAGGTCTCTCTCTCTACTAGCTGTGGCAGGAGAGGAGAGGAGAGAGGGTCAGCTCAGTTACAGACCTCGGGGCCGGCGTGTTTTCAATGAATTGATACAGATGAAGAACTCCAACACAATGGATGGATTACCTCGGCCAAAATAGACCACCTCGCCTCACACACACAGCCGCTGACACGGACTGACACTCACACACACATGCGTACGTGCACATGGACACGCACACGGACGCAGACACGCAACAACACACTACTTGAAAAGGTTACTCCTTTTTGCAACCTTTTCTGTTTATTTTCACCATGGTTAAAAAATATGGTCCAGTAACGGTAAATTAAAATACACCAAATAATGTGTTTGAAGCTGAACAGAACCAAACGCACCCCAGCATAATGTACAGCCAATATATAATTTTACTCCACATGAGTTACCCATTGTAGAGGATCAAGACAAAATGTTGTGAAACATCTGTGAAACAATACTAAGATCAAAGAACTCCATATTTGTATTTAAAAATGTTTTCTTTAAAACCATCGATCTGTCTCAATCACGAGTGTGTCCATCCTCCACCCTGTGTTTTGTTGTTTTGCACCCCAGGTCTGAGTGTCTGTTCTGGGTGGTGCCTGGCAGAGGTGTCCTTAGCTGTCCGTAGTAATGGCTACGGATGGGCAATGGGCTCTAATGCGTGGATCTCCATAATAAATCACCATGCACGGCCCTATTTAGACATTCAACAGCTTGGCTTGCCACTCTGCTCCATCAGGCCTCGGAGATTAATGATTGAAGACCCACTTACATTTGCTTCTCTGAAAGACATGACACACTCCCCCTCCACTCTCCTCTCCTCTGCCTGTACTAACCAACCAACCTGGGCTCTGCTCTGGCAGCTAGCTATCTGTCCTGTCTCCCGCCCTCTCTGCCTGCCTGCTTCACGCCCGCCCAGTCCAAGGAAAAACGCCTCATCACAAACATCCAACGCCAATGTCAAAGAAGCCAAAAAAAATGTTGATGAATGAAGGATAGTTGTCGGTATTTATGGACCACAGAGGTGTGATTGATATATTCACCAGAGGGAATATTGTGAAGAGCACTCCCTCTCTTGCCTTCCCCTCTCTCTACCCCCGTCTCTCTCTCTCTACCTCCCTGTCTCTCTCTCTCTTTCTCTCTACCCCCCGTCTCTCTCTCTTCTACCCCCGTCTCCCTCTCTCTACCTCCCTGTCTCTCCTCTCTCTCTACCCCCCTTTCTCTCTCTCTCTCTCTACCCCTTGTCTCTCTCGCTCTCTCTCTACCCCCTGTCTTCTTCGCTCTCTCTCTACCTCCCTGTCTCTCTCTTTCTCTCTACCTTCCTGTCTCTCTCTCTCCTCCCTGTCTCTCTCTCTCTCTACCTCCCTTTCTCTCTCTATCTCTACCTCCCTGTCTCTCTCTTTCTCTCTACATCCCTGTCTCTCTCTCTCTGATTGGTGGTAAACTTCTTCAGGAGCCTTTGTTTGTTGTTCTGAAGTTACAGTTGTCAGTCACAGTGATGCTCAACTTAGACTCAGGGGTAGACGTAACATAATACATGTAAATCCGGGACACTCCAATTAGTATATGTTACGTTTCGTATGGTATGAATTKAATTGTAGATGTCCATCATCCATTTAGTATGATATGTTACGGACTACAATTTGTATGATATGTTAAGAAAATTCCATGTTACGAATTGCAATTTGTACAATATGTTACGAATTCCAATTTGTTGTGCCTAATGTTAGCTAGGTGGCTAGTGCTAATGTTAGCTAGGTGACTCATTTTAGCTAGACTAGGGGTTAGGGGTTAAGGTTAGGGATAAGGTTAAGGTAGGCTTAAAGCTAAGGTTAGAGGAAGGGGAAGGGTTAGCTAACATGTAAGTAGTTGCAAAGTAGCTCAAAAGTATTCGAACAGACAACCTTTGGGTTGCTAAAAGTTTGCGCTAAATGTCCGTCAACGATACACGTCCACCCACCCAAGTAACCTTCTGTCTTATGTAACCATACCAAACTGAACATATCATTCTGATTTGAGCGTCTTTACATTTACTATGTTACTTCTAGTCTATGAGACCGGGCTGTAATGCTCAGGAAATATTGCTGGGGCAAGAGAGTGTAATGTCATTTTCTAATAAAATGTAAATAATGTTGTGCCAAAGCTCTAATGAATTACTTCTAAATCGATAGTTCTTGTAAACCAGGAGATTCTGATATTGCATTTTACTGAGAAACAGCAGTGCTACTGTTTATGGGTTATATTCTTATTGTTTAACATACAATACAGCATTAAACCCTTTTGGAATATTGTTTCACTTAGAAATATCAGTGGCACAGTTGTAGGGGCCACACTCTCAGAAAGGGTTATCATTATAGCCTCCTAGACTATTTACAGCCTGCATCAATTAATCATTCCCATAACGTGTTCTGCAATTAGATTACGCACAGACACACTCCTCCATTAATAAGGTTTTAATTGCAAGGAGCAAGGCTCTAATTCTACCATCT
>NW_019944188.1:12974-33181 GCF_002910315.2 Salvelinus sp. IW2-2015 | reverse complement strand
CTGGATCACTGCAAGAGGGTAAAAGGAACACTCACCACAAATGAAACACACTTAAAAAAAGAAACTGAACATTATGATACAAAAAGAAAGGGAAACCATGAACTTGGAACTTGTAACGCGGTCCTCCTTCTCTTCAGTCGAAAAGGAGGAGTATTGATCGAACCAAGGCGCAGTGGAGTTTGAACACATATTTATTAAACGAAAACCGAAACTTGAATAAACTAACAAAAACAAACAAACGGTGTAGACAGACCTAGACGACGAACTTACATAAAACAAGAAGAACGCACCGAATAGGAAACATAGACTACACAAACTGAAACAAACCGTAAACAGTCCCGCGTGGTGTACAGACACAGACACGGAAGACAATCACCCACAAACAAACAGTGAGAACACCCTACCTAAATATGACTCTTAATTAGAGGAGAACGCAAAACACCTGCCTCTAATTAAGAGCCATACCAGGCAACCAAAACCAACAATAGAAACAGATAACATAGACTGCCCACCCAAAACACACGCCTGACCATAAACACATACAAAAACAACAATAAACAGGTCAGGACCGTTACAGAACCCCCCCCTCAAGGTGCGACACGCCGGGCGCACCAGCAAAAGTCCAGGGGAGGGTCTGGGTGGGCAGTTGACCACGGTGGTGGCTCAGGCTCTGGACGCTGTCCCCACACCATCATAGTCACTCCCCGCTTCTGTCTTCCCCCTCCAATGACCACCCTAAAACTAACATCCCCTAAATAAACGGCCAGCACCGGGAAAAGGGGCAGCACCGGAAAAGGGCAGCACCGGGACAAGGGGCAGCACCGGGACAAGGGGCAGCACCGGGACAAGGGGCAGCCCCAGGATAAGGACCAGCACAAGGGGCAGCACCGGGACAAGGGGCAGCACCGGACAAGGGCAGTCCCGGCTGATATGCTCATGCAGATCCTGACTGAACGGCTCTCGACGCTCATGGCTGGCTGACGGCTCTCGACGCTCATGGCAGGCTGACGGCTCTCGACGCTCATGGCAGGCTGACGGCTCTCGACGCTCATGGCAGGCTGACGGCTCTCGACGCTCATGGCAGGCTGACGGCTCTCGCGACGCGTCATGGCAGGCTGACGGCTCTCGACGCTCATGCAGGCTGACGGCTCTGGCTGCTCATGGCTCTCTGACGGCTCTGGCTGCTCATGGCTCTCTGACGGCTCTGGCTGCTCATGGCTCTCTGACGGCTCTGGCAGCTCATGGCTCGCTGACGGCTCTGGCAGATCCTGTCTGGCTGACGGCTCTGGCAGATCCTGTCTGGCTGGCGGCTCTGGCAGATCCTGTCTGGTTGGCGGCTCTGGCAGATCCTGTCTGGTTGGCGGCTCTGGCAGATCCTGTCTGGTTGGCGTCTGGCAGATCCTGTCTGGTTGGCGGCTCTGGCAGATCCTGTCTGGTTGGCGGCTCTGGCAGATCCTGTCTGACGGACGGCTCTAGCGTGCCTCCTGTCTGGCGGGCGGCTCTAGCGGTCCTTGTCTGGCGGACGGCTCTGTAGGCTCTATAGGGCAGGACTTGGCGGCGGCCCTCTTGCAGGCTCGATGGCAGACGGGCGGCGGTGACAGCTTGCAGACGATGGCTCAGACGGCTGGGGAGACGGATGGCTCAGATGGCGCTGGGGAGACGGATGGCTCAGATGGCGCCTGTGAGACGGATGGCTCAGATGGCGCTGGTGGACGGATGGCTCAGATGGCGCTGGTGAGACGGATGGCTCAGATGGGCGGCTGGTGAGACGGATGGCTTTAGCCGATAATGCGCACTGTAGACCTGGTGCCGTGGTGTGCCATCTCAGGGTTGGTAAGAGTAACTGGGAGGCGGAGCTTTGAGAGTCAGTCGTGCCCTGTCCCTCTCCCCCCCCTCGCCCCCCCCGGGCTAACACATCCTACACGCACATAAAGGGTAGTTATGAAGGTGACGGACACGCATCGCTTCATGACTTAGGTGCGGGCGCAGGTGGCAGGGACAGGGTCACCAGATTTCGGTCTAGCTGCACTCCCAGCGCCACTACTCAGGTACTACACCGTTGATTGTCAGGTAACCGGGCCACTTGGAATGACATTACCGGGGCTGAGGAAAGCACATTCCTAGGGATTAGTAGGGGGGACGAACGATACAGTGTTGTTTGTCATGGGCCTCTGGAGAATGCCAAGGATGCTTAGTGCGTGGTGCCGGAACTTGCGAGGCACCGTTCCGAACTGGCATACCGGGACCGCAACTACAGGGTACGATGTTGGCGTAGAGGACGGAACAGGGTCTCAGGAGCACGACACACGCGGTACCTTAGTTGCGTAGGTCGCTATTTGCACTGGTAGGTATCTTAGGCCTGGGCGGGGGGTGGCACCTGGAAATACCCGATCCGGTGCAGGCGTCTGTGCTCTTCCTTGAGCATTAGACGCTCCCAACCTACTTTGGTCTGAATGCTCCCGCGCTGCCTCCGACAGTGCGGGTGAGTGGAATACGACGCACCATCGCGCGCTATGGGTAGGTCGAACCGGGGATAGCCCAGGCGTCTGACAGACGCGACGGTGCCATGCTGCGGCCGGAGGACCAGCACGCACTGGAGAGGCCAGACGCGTTTGAGCCGGCGTAATTGGACACGTCGAGTTGGCTTCAATAGTCCCAATCCGTCAGCCCTACCCAGTGCGGAGGACCGTGGATAGACCCCGCACTGGCGTCTATAGCACTCGTACAGGAGACCGTGCGCGCTCTAACTGGCGTAAGCACGGCGCCTGCCCGGTACTACCGCTTCCACAGGTAGCTGGGATAGTGGGCGCAGGTACTCCTACCTGGCGCGCTTCGCCACAACCCTTAGCCGTTCCGCCCCCAACGGAACATAGTTCTTGGCGAGTTCACCTCACGGGCCTCTTTCGGGCGCCTTCGCACGTGCATTGCAGACGTCCTCTCATAATCATACCCGGTAGCCTCTGCCTCTCCTCGGAGTGCCCCTGGCCATGCTGTTTGTTCCCCATAGAGGAGGGCCGAGTCCATACCAGAGAGATCTCCTCAGGCCGGATGTAAGTATTGCCAACGCCCTATCTTCCGTCCAATATATCAGCCTTCGCCATGGTCCACATTGGCTCGCTTCTATTTCCTTCGGTCCAGGAGGGGCTCGGCCCCAATTAACTCAGCGCTCGTTAATACTCTCTGGGGCGCTCCGCTATGAAGCCCTTCGAGGGATCGGTGGGTGAAGGATCGCTCTTGGCTCAAGCGGGCCGCGGTCCTCTCTCCTCTCTTCAGGTCGAACAAGGAGGACGCAGGATTACGAATCGAAACCGGGAAGGGCGCAGTTCTGGGTGGGTCCATGAAAGAGCCATGGGATTATTACGAAGAGCGCACAAAATGCGACACCGTGGGAATGGCTGCGTACTGAAGGGAAAGCATTGGCCTGAAGCCAAGGCAACAATTCAGACAAGGACGGCGACTTGATGCGATGACCGAGCAGGCCAGGGGTCCTCAAGGAAGGGAGACGGACGACATGCTAGTCACAATAAACACACGCAGAAGAAACGCAGACAGCAATTAGGCAATTTGAAGATACGGTACTAGCACAAACTGAAACAAACCCGAGAAAGGCGTTCGAACTCCATTGAAGCACCGTCGGAGGAAGCTTGCAGGCGTCTGGCTACATTTGGCAGGTCGGGGTCAGCCTGCCATGAAGCGTCGGAGCAAGGACACGGTTCAGCCTCGGAAGACCAATAGACACCGTCGAGAGCCGGTCAGCCCCTCCCCACATAGAGACAGATGCTGAGGAGATCAGACAACGCCCTAATTTGCGCGTCGATAGAGAGTGACCGTTGACTCAGGGTTCTTCAGAGTATAGTCAGGTAGGAACGTCGAACAATACTCAGCCCTGCCGGTACCCTTGAACTCCTTAAGTTATGCCGTCCCGAGTGGAGCTGAGTGCAACCAAAAAGCCAACAGGAGCAGAAACAGTATAACATAGACTGCCACCAAACACACGCCTCTGACGCTATTAACTTACCATTACAAAACAGCTACAATATAAACAGGTCTAGGATTTGGGGGAATTCCATACCGTTATGTCTACTGGTAGTATATCTTAAGCGCCGTGTAATTTAAGCTCTTCCAGGTGTATAATTTTAGCTGATCAGTCTTCGTATATTATGTTTAGATAATGTTCTTCTCTCCGCTCTTCTCTTCTGAACATTCTTGTCGTCTTGTTTTATATTATTATTCTCTGTTTTTTTCTCTTCTAGTCTTTTTTCTTTTTTTTTCTTTCGCGATTTAGTTTTTTTTGTTTTTCTGTTTTTGTTTTCCTGTTTCTTTCTTTTTGGTTGTGTTTTTTTTTGTTTTGTGTGTTTGTCGTTTCTTCTCTTTCTTTTTTATCTTTTTTTTTGGTTATATTTTTTGTGCTTTTTCTTTTCTCGTCTTTCTTTTTTTTTTTTCTTGTTTTTTTTTTTTTTCTTCGTTTTTTCTTGTTTCGTTTTGGTTTTTTTATTTTTTTTCGTTGGCTTTTTGTTTTTCGTTGTTCTTTTTTTTGTATACTTTCTTTTCTTCTTTTCTTTTGCTGATTTTTTTTTCGTCTTCTCTTTTCTCTTTCGCTTGTTTCTATTCTTTTTTCGCTGTTTTCTCTTCTCTCTCTCTCGTCTCTCTCTCTCTCTCTCTCTCTCTCTCTTCTCTCTCTTCCTCTCTCTCTCTCTCTTCTCTCCTCTCTCTCTCTCCTCTCTCTCTCTCTCCTCCTTTTCTCCTCTCCTCTCTCTCTCTCTTCCTCTCCCGTCTCCCTCTCCCCCTCCTCCCTCTCCCTCTCTCTCCCTCTCTCTTCTCTATCGTCTCTCTCTCTCTCTCCTCCTTCTGTACCCCCCTCCCTCTCCTCCCTCCCTCTCTCCTATCTCTCTCTCTCTTCTCTCTCTTATAGTAGACACCTCTTTATGCAGGTGAGGGTGAATTAATTGACAAGTTGGCTGAACATCAAGGCAGAACCCTGCTTCCTCCACAACCCTCTTATTTATTCACTGACATCAACCCAAACTTCAGGGTGAAATACATATCAGTTAGGCCTATATGAAAGGTTAGCTGTGCCATGAATTCATTCACAGGTCTTATCCTGAAATGTTTGTAGTATTACAATATTAGGCACTAAAAAAAACAATAACAAAATATTAAACTATTGGTTTATTACCTGAAAATTGCCATAACTCAAATGGAATACTATCATAAACCAAATGGTAGAGATGAGATATTAAGTGTAGAGAGGAAGGAGGAAGAGTCAGTAGATGTTTGTCAACGTTTAGATAAGGTATTTGTTCCAGTTGTCCATATTGTATCAGATAGAGAAGACCAGAACAGCATCAGAAACTGACGGCATACAACCAATCTAAGATCTAGCTTTGTTCTCTTCCTTATATCCACGCCTCTCTGTCCCACACACACACACGCACAAACACACACAACACACACACACACACAACACACACACACACACACACCACACACACACACACACAACACACACACACACACACACACACAACCACACACACACACACACACACACACACCACACACACAACAAAGGAAAAAAGAAATGAAAACACAGTTTCACTATCACTGCATAATATGAATGTTTACTTGTTGAATCTTTTATCAGTTATTTCATTGTTTTATCTTTTTCGTTTCTCCCCTCTTCTCAGTGGTCTTATCTATGCAGCGGGGCTAGCGGGGGCTGAGCTATGTGCGGTCTTTCGCGTTTTATACTGGCCCTGATTGCGCAATCGACTCCATTCAAATTGTCACCTCTTACTGACATCTAGAGGAAGGCATGGGCAGTGTTTGTATCCTCATAGGATTTACAGGGACTTTAAAACTGACCTGGGACCAGAGGCCAAAATTTCTGAAATCTCACTCCATATCAGGAAAAGTGCTGTAGAATGAGTTCTGTTTCACTCAGAGACATAATTCAAACGGCTATAGAAACTAGAGAGTGTTTTMTATCCAATAATAACTATAATATGCATATTGTACAAGCAAGAATTGAGTATGAGGCAGTTTAATTTGGAGACGATAAATGCTAACGTTGAAACAGCACCCCCTATATTGAGAAAAGGTTCATAGCTAATCTCATGCTATTTTACACACTTTGCCTTGAGGATGAGAGAAAATGTTCCTGTTTTAAAGCTAATTTCCTGGGTATGGGTGTGAGTGGGTTAAGGTTAGGGCAGCTGCACTGTTCAGTAGCCTGATAAGGCTGCCTGCCTGCCTGCCTGCCTGCCTGCCTGCCTGCCTGTCTGTCTGTCTGTCTGTCTGTCTGTCTGTCTGTCTGTCTGTCTGTCTGTCTGTCTGTCTGTCTGTGTCTGATACTGTGTGTATGTAGGTCTATGTCTGTGTCTAACACTGTGTGTGCTGCTCCACCACAGGGAAGACTGGAACTTCAACTCTTCTCTAGTCTGACTTTGAATCCAGATTATTGGGCTAATTACTCTCCACTCATGAGACAGTTCATATGTAATCAACAACCACAGAGCTTTATTCAACGTAATCACACTACGRCATCCTTCTGGGGTCCCGATGTAGAAAATACACTTTCCATCCAATATTCATAGTAAAAAACAAAAATAGTTCTGTCCCCAAAACGCTACATGAATGGTCTCTTTCCCCATCAAACCCATCACTGTCAATCATGAAATGGGCAATCTGCAGTTGCTGCGTCATTTTCTGACTTATATATTATTGATACTGTATGTACCTGTTGATTCTTCAAGAATATACAGTAACTTACTAATGCCTCATGAGTTTAGTTCAAATGCCGTTCCCCATCCAAACCCCAATTATAAGCTTTTTTACTCCAATGTTTGTAAACAATGGAAATGTAAACAACCACTGTATAACCTCAAAACATGGTTAACACCGTAACGTTGATATCGTGGATAGTCCGTCCTTCTACTCATAGCTCTGTCTATGAATTTGAGAGTGGTTACATTTCTCGCATCCTTCAGCTTTTCACTTTGCTATTGTTTCAACTGCGGATTGCCCCTTTAAGGTGTGAACAGACGATGACAGATGAGTTCATATATCCACCCAGTCAACCTCTCTCTCGTTACTCACGGCCTTGCTAGGCCGCTGGCCACACATAGCCACACGCACACATGCACACGCACGCACACACACGCAGCCATGCACGGCAGACACTTCCAGGTCTCTAACGAGGTGGCTAATTAATTTCCACTTTTATCTCCTAGTCGTTTTCATCAGAGGTACACGTTGCTTTTCTGACAGGAGAAAATTGCGGGGCAATTAAATCATCTGTAGACGAACACTTCAGCCGACGTAATGAACAGCTAAATGATACATTCACTTGTAGAAATGTGATAGTTGAGAATGAGAACGAAGCTGACTGAGTGACTATGGTCACTGTCTGGTCATTATTCAGCRGAGTCTGGGATTCACTTACACATACAGAAGGACGAGGGAAACAAAATGTTGGTTTGATCTTTTTAAAGGTTGACTTCCTTTTTGATATTCACTCCGACCTAAATGATTGTTCTTATGAACATACACATTCTCGTTCAGTTTCTCTACCAATGTTGCTCTCTATATGATTTCACTATGCACTCAATCTGTTGTAGAAAAAAAAAAAAAAAATCCCCCACAATTAGCCTCCTCAATTCCTGATTGTGGAAATGATTTTTGTTCCTTATTTTCTTAACCCCTGTCCCAATTAACCTCTCGCTGTGAGCCCAAGCACATGGGCCAGTACAGCAGTGCATAGGACTCCCACATACAGTCTAAATCCAGGCATTGTTCATCTGTCCTGTATAGAAAGGAACGGGGAAAGAAAGAGAGAAAGAGCTTCCTTGTTTTGGGTTTATTCCTCCTGAACTACCCCCTGGGCTTGTCAGTATGGGGCGGGGGGGGGTGCCGGTGGGGAGCGGCGAGGAGAAACAGGGAGGATAGCCTCCTGACAGGCTCTTTGGGGAGGGGCGCGGCCTGTTTTGTGGGCCCGCCAGGAGCAGTGGCGGAGTCGTGGACGGCAGGGGGGCACAGTCTGCACTCCAATCTCCCTCCACACACCGCTAGGTCTCAATGGCTGGATTAGAGAACACTCCCCAGTCTTAATCTCTGATATGTTCCTCGCAGATACACACACACACACACACGAGGAAAGATGTGAAATACACAAACACACACACACACATACAAACACACAGCCATTGTGTGCATTAAATCGGTTACAGCAAAGTGAGATGCAGGGCAGTTTGTGTGGTTCACATTAACGGTTAAACGTTACAACAATGGCTATAGGTCTCATTTACATCAATGACTGTGGTAATATCGTTATCCGCTCCACGGCAGATCAGGTCTTTTTTTTATCCTCCTTTTTGCCACAATAATGAGAGAAAAAGGTCAGCGTTTCAYGTGGGAGAGAAATTAAGCCAGAGTTCTTGGTTGCCTAACAGTTCTCCTAGTTCACCAACTCCAATAATGGAACGTGTACAACAAGCCAAAGGCCCTTTTTTTAACAAATTTAATTCATTTCTCTAGACAACTGTGAAATTTGCCATTGACATTAGTCATTATCCTAAGGCGAACTAAAAGATGATCTTGGTTAATAAATGATCCCTAACAAGGAAGTGCTCCTCTCTCCCTGTCTCTCTCCCCCTCCCTGTCTCTCTCTCCCCCTCCCTGTCTCTCTCCCCCTCCATGTCTCTCTCTCTATCTCTCCCTCTCTCCTAATGGCACAGGCTGCTGTTAACACCACACTGCTTGAGACCCACACTGCTCCTCCTGTCTCCATCTCAGCCTCAGTCTTCCTGCTCTCTCTTGGCTGTTGAGTGTCTCTCTCCTCTCCCCTCTTCTCCCYTYTCCCTCACACAGTGCCCTCCAGACCCCACATTATGCAGTGGCATCATTAAAGCCGCCACAGCCCCGGTTCTGGAAGCTTCTGGACAGATTCTAGAATACTACACGGAGCTTCCGGGTGCAGGCTRGAGAGACTAGGGAGAGGCGAGAAGAGGTGAGGCGAGGGAGAGCAGAGCAGGGAGACTGTGAGGCTGTGAGTGACAGCTAGGAGAGAGGGATCTGTGAGACAGAAGGGGGAAAGGCTAACCATGAGGAAGAGAATCTGGCTCTGCAGCTGCACCCAGCCATCAGTGATACTAAACAATAAGAAAGATGTTCTAAGCACGGAAGTTAAGGGTCAATGACTGCAACACTGTTCAACATGGTGCAACAGAGAGCARAGTGCAGAGACAGAGAGATGGCCCTCTCAACCCAAAATAAACTACACTATTTAGGAGTGTAAGGATGTGTTCCAGCTCAATTTTAAATCAGAATAGGGTTGATAGCCATACCATAATCAAACTATCTATAACATTATTACTAAATATTGGTTATAATCAAACATGTTATTTTTGGTTCAGATACAATGCTGTTCACAATAATTGTTTCCTGAAAGGTGAAATTCATTATTAGGAAACTGAAGCATGAATATTTGTCTATCTCTAAAATGACAACATCACGTTTCCTCATCGGAGAAAATGGAATTGTTCAAATTGTGTTTGCGAGAAGGGCCCATCCATTGGAGGAAGCACATAATGCCATATTCCAATTTTTTCCCTACTCTGACTTCCAATTTATTGAAGTAACAGAGCAGAAAATGCACTGACAGCTGTAGCACTTTGCGAATTAGTATATACATTCCCTTTGCCCTGCGAGAAAACGCAAGCCTCATTGTATTCCTGTAATTGCCACAGGCTCTGAAACTGGAAAGGCAATAGCAGTGGTGCAATTAGACTGGGAGAGCTAAAGATGGCAGGGGAKACTTTCAAYGTCAGATCACATGTTAAGCCTTCAATCCCATGTTTTGGAGGGTAAAGTTGATGGGAGGAGAGGTAATCAGTAGAGGTCAYRTATCATGAAGACGTGAGTGGGAGTTAGCAGATATTAAACAGCATTATRGATATCTATCCGCATCAGCCTTATTATTCACRATTATCATTGTTTTCAACGTAGTAGTGACACCAATCAGAAAYGSTCMTCAGAAATCAATACTTCCATTTCAGCTAAGTTCTTTTCCTCTTTGTTGCCATTCACAGCGTTCAGTTTGTCAAATGACCACGAACCCGCAGTCTGACGTTTGAGCTTCACGTTGAACAATCTGACATCGACTGAACCCTTTGGGGAGACAACGCGTCCTTTGATKAASATTTTACCTTRCTATCTGACGACATTACATTCCGTATAAAACTGAACAAAATAGAACACAGARAAYTCTKTTCTAAAAATCCTTGAAAGTGTTCATCAATCTGAACTGGTACTTGGAAGTGTAGAGGTCCCTAGCTAAGATGTCCCGGAGGCACTACAAGCATTAGGAATCACAACTTATCAACTAGTCTGTCTGTCTCACATGCAGGTGAATAGCCTCAAGGCCTTCRTGAATGAATGTATGGATGATTGATGAACGATGAGGTAGACTCAACAGCTTGGACCAATACACACCAGACCTCTGTGGTCAGGTTACACGCAATGTGATCTATCTAACAGATCTATCTAACAGAGGCTATGTCAACACTGCTAGCGTGTTAGTGTTAGCATAGAGCTAATTCTCCATTCACTACCAGTGTGTATGCTAATGCACTAACAGCGACAAAAGTCCCCAATATGCTAACAAATAGACACCACTTTATTTGGAATGACAAGCCAGACAAAATTAAAAGGCCTATTTATATAATGAATATGGATTTGAGGGCAGAAATTATTCAATATTAATGCATTGGACCTCTCATTAAAGGCTTCAGTCATACAAAAACGATGCTTAAATCCGAACTGGTTCTCTAGCAGATTAGTAAGAATGGCTCACCCCGTGTTCAAGAATGGCCTTTTTCCCTTCATTCAGATTACAACTTCTCACTTCCTTTATTAGAAAATTAAATTATCTCCAAAACATTGCTATTTTTCCCCAGAAAGCTGGTTGCAATTTCAGTTTAATCCACCAGAAAAGACAGAACAAAAATTAGAACAAATATTATGGTTAAACTCAAATATACTAATTGACATAAAGAAAACATTATTTTGGGAGAAAAACAAACTTATACAGTGTAATGTTTGTAAATAATATCATAAATAGGAGTTATGTCACACATGCAGTTAACAAAAATATATGTAAAAGTCTGCTCTATCTAAAATGACAAACAACAGATTTTCGATGTACCGATTCCATGGCACATGGTTTATGAACTGATAAACAAAACAAAGCCGGATTCAAAACGTAGAGTTTTTCCATTTCAATTATTATACAAAATTATTGCAACCAGTAGAATGTTATATATATATGGGGACTAAAACCATCCCAGCTCTGCAGATTCTGCTGCGAAGAGACAGAATAATTAGATCATTTGTTTTGGTACTTCCCATACTGTATGTAGCTTGTTTATCTTCGCAGGTTCAGGAATGTATAAAAAACAGCACTGCTGTGTGATTTGAAAAGTCATAGTCAATCGACCAATAATATAATAGTACTCTTAGCAAATCAAAACTTGATGTTCTTCAGAGATAGATGGGAGGGGTTGAGGGTACTGTATCTGAAGGCTGGGACTAAAAACAAACGAAAGATAACTAATGTAAAATATGCTGTCCATAAAATGTATATATAGTATGTATAACTGGAAGTAGAAGCCTGCATTGCRTTGTTGTCAATTAGTTTACTCCAATTAGGGGAGGGGTGGTAGGGTTAGGGGAAAATAATAAAGAAGGAAAATATATTTTAAAATATATTTTAAAACAAATAGATGCAAACCGACTACGGAAAGGGAAAGCGACAATGTAAACACTTGTCTTTCCCCATATTAGATTTTCCATCATCTTCATTGTCTCCCGTGCACCAGGCGCATTTCAGACCCAGCGCTTCAATTTGCCACGCTGCCTTGCAAACTACAAGTTCATTTATTGCTGTTTATTACATTGTCATGTCAGATAAATTGATAACACGACACAACTTGTCCGCCGTCTTGTCGTCTCGTTGTTGCTATGGCAGTCTGATTAGGAGGTCAAGGAGGTCAAGTTAACAGATGACAAATGTGGGAAATGGAAGATGAGATGTCATTTGTTCAAGTCTGTCCCTTGTTGCCGTTGTGGAATTAAAACTRGTACTCTGTAAAAGGTGTCATTGTAACCAGACACACCACCTGTCTTACTCTTCATATCTGATATCCTCTTTACAAAAGACGGTGTTCTTGTTGGCATAAAGGAGGAGGAAGAGAAGAAGAGGAGGAGGAAGAGGAAGAAGATGAGGAGGAAGATGAGGAGGAGGAGAAGGAAGAAGAAGAGGAGTAGGAGGAGGTAGAGGAGGAGGAGGAGGAGGAGAAGGAGATGAGGAGTAGGTGGAGGTGGAGGAGGATGAGGACAAGAAGAACATAAGGAGGTAGAGGAGGAGGAGGACAAAAAAATATTAGGAAGATGAGGAAGATGTAGAGGAGGAGGACAAGGAAGAAGTGGAGGAGGAAGAGGAGGAGGTTGAGGAGGAGTAGGAGGAAGAAGAGGAGGAGGCTCTTATACACATCTAGATGTGTATAAGAGAAGGAGGAGGAAGAGGTAGAGGAGGAGTAGGAGGAAGAGGAGGAGGAGGAGGAGGTGGAGTAGGAGGAAGAGGTAGAGGAGKAGKAGGARGAAGAGGAGGAGGAGGAGGAGGTGGAGGAGGAGGAGGAAGAGATAGAGGAGGAGTAAGAGGAAGAGGAGGAGTAGGAGGAGGGAGGCCTCAAGAATTAGAAGTGATGGTCCATGAAAAAGGCTAGCAGGACACCTACAGTATTATTCTGATAATATTTGACCRCATCACCATCATACTATTCAGATACATCTTTTTACTCTGAATGATTGAGAGTCAGAGGGATCTTGTTGACATGATGGAGGTGGAAGACAGTGGGTCATGGTAAAGGTTTACAGGCCAACACCATGGAGCCAAGAGTCCTACCATCATGGAATAAACACTTTCCCGCTGAGATTCATTCATTCATTCATGACCCTGACTGTTCTGCCTCCCTTGACAGAAGACCTTTGTTGCAGAAATCGTTCTTCGAGACCTGACCCTTCTCCTCGGCAAAGCGGTAAGGTTAAATGGAAGTTTGTTGATCATTGGGTTCAGGGTGTTCACAAAATGTTGCAACCTAATCTTATGACATCAATGGCCTAAAAACATTTTGATTTAATATTCAATACAAACCCACATTTCTATGAAAACATTTGGACAGGTCCAGGCGTTGGTCAGATCTAACCCTGACCTTATATAATAATAACAGTAATGTTCCATACATTACATACCCTGTATCTCAGCATTGCAGGCCTTAAAACACTACAGGTCTTCAAACATGGCCCCCGAGCATCTCAAACCCAGGAGGCTTAAACATGACAGCAGCATTACTATACATTCACAAAGCCAGACAGTAAAATCTCCACACATAAAAGGCCGATATGACGGGGTACAGAAAGAGCTGACAGCAGTGTTCAAGCCCCCTATTTGAGTCACTTTGAAATGTTAGCGGATGCACCTTTACCAATCCTACAGGGATGAATCAACCTTGCTCTCCTATCTAAGACTGTACACCCAGCACACCTAGCATTACAATGGGGGCTACATCAAGAGACAGCCAAGCCTGAGTGACAGGTGCTTCCCTCTGCTTTAAAGCCTTGGTTCTCCGCTCATTTGCATGGCTGGGTTTCAGGTATGGCTCGTGGTGCCAGCTAGCTAATCGGGGCTCCCACCACCCCACTACCCTCTCCTCCCAGCACCCTTCCTACCCCAGGGGGACGAGGCGGGACAGGGGGTAAAATCCTCTTAATGGTGCACGCTCGCCCTCGTCTCGCGGGACGGGGGTGTGGCGTGGGGACGGTGTGTAGTGAGCGTGTGCCGAGGAGAGGCTGGTCTCTACAGGGACTGACCTTCCCCTTCACGCCGCCGCAGTCGTCCCATTAATACTGCTTTAATTACACAGAGTCAACCGGCCTCCCCTGCCTCCCTCCCGCTGCTGCCGTCTCCCCCTCTTCCTCCCCCCCCTCCGTCTCTCCCTCGCCACGGGGGAACACTCCCTCCATTACGGAGGAGAGAAAAAGAGGAGGCCAAACACTTCTCCCCCCGACAGAGAGAGGGATGAAGAAATACAATTTTCAACTCCCAGACTCTYTTCACAGATCAAATGATTTTTTTTMTTCTGTGGTGGCCGATGATGAAATGCAATCCATGAGACAAATTAGAAATGGGAGRTATTATTTCTACAGGCCCAATCTWTTTCAAACACAGGGGCTGAAATCGGGAAATAGGCCTCTTGGTGCCTGAGAAGGAAKGGRTGTTAGACAGATTRAACTCGAARTAAACTCTATCTAATCTGCAGAATATCCAGATGATATTTAAGGCCAACAGTCATAATTCCACCACCGGAATGGTTGGAGAGATCCCCTCTCTCAGAATGTTGTCCTTATTATGGAGAACCATCGTTAATCACAAGGCTTCCATGGAATCAGTGCTCAAGTATTCCAGAACTTTATTAGTGACCGATTACTGACCAAATATAATCAGTTAATTCCAGTGAGGAAGGTGATTTATGATTCCCAGGATTATGAAGTACAGTATATTTAACATGTGTAAGGTGATCCCTAAGCACCGCCTCTGACTCTTTGATTAATGTAGATTTAATTAAGCAGCACACTAATTAAGCAATAAATAATGACAAGGTGTGCATTTATGCGAAGATAATGCGACACCTCAGGTGAGGTGATACTCGGATAAGGCGTCCAATCAGATTGTGTGTTACTGATGAGTGTGGGCACAACAACAAAGGAAGATTAAATGAGTCCAGCAACAGTAGGCCTATGTGACCACTACATTTAAGCATGCATAAATATTACCAGAAATGTATCTAACGTGAACCTCTATTTATTTCTATTAAAAATGACCCAACTAAAGGCTAATATATAGGAGGGGTATATGAAATGTGACGTCCCACATCCCCATTAATCAAACATCTGTCCAGAACAACACAATCCTAAAGAAGAAWTAGCAATTTCCTCAGGGTTGGCGTCAGCAACATTTACACTTGTTTAAAGGAGATGGAGTCAGCTAGTCAGCTCATTGCCAAACCCTTGTTTTCTGATCAGCCCGGTCACACTTCTATTTGTAGTAAATACGCTTTGCTGCTGTACTCGTGTCAAATGTCTCTACTTACGTCGTCCTGATATGCGTATAAGAAGAGACCTATTTACTCTGATTAATGGCGTGTCTGGTGTAACGCTGTGTGTAAGCGGCTCGCGTTGAGACATGGGTGACAAATAAATCTATCAATCTTAAGTGGAAGTGTAATCCCACAGAGCCATCACCCAGAGCCATCACCCAGAGCCATCACACAGAGCCATCACCCAGAGCCATCACACAGAGCCATCACACAGAGCCATCACACAGAGATGCAACCTAAACACTTGATCAGCGCTCCCCCGGCCCCCATAAACACACACCAGAGTTACCTTCTGGATACAACCTGGTCTCACTAGTTTTAAGTGAAAAATGTATGTTGATAACTGACTTTGAAATGCCAAATTTGGACGATTTTGTGCTTTCGGTATCACCCTTACCTGTCGTAGATCCACAAAGTATTTTAGGATATTGTGGATAATTATTTCAATTATCTACACACTACACTGGTCTCTCTCTGGCTCTGTCGCTCAACAGCATGCAGAAATGAAGACATAGGCTACATCATGTTTCTGGAAACAGTTAAGAGAGGCCAACCAGCCCTACAACAGAGCCGCAGATGTCTAATCACTTTCATATGAATCTAATTCTCTAGCCTCAAACCTACACAAAACCACCCAGACCCATCCACCACCCAAACCCATCTGCCACCCAAACCCAGCTACCACCCAAACCCATCTACCACGCCAAGACGCATCTGCCACCCAAGCCCCAGCCTAGCACCCGAAACCCATCTTGCCACCCCAACCACGTCTACCACGCAAACCGGCATCTACACCAAACCGATCTAGCCACTCAAACCGCAGCCTACCACCCAAACGCCAATCTACTACCCAAACCCAGCTACACCAAACCATCTGCCACCAACCCAGTACCACCCAAAAGACCCATCTACACCCAAACCCATCTACCACCACCAGCTACCACCCAAAACCATCTACCACCAACCCATCTGCCCACCCAAACCCAGCTACCACCCAAACCCATCTACCACCCAAACCATCTACCACCCAAACCAGCTACCACCAACCCATCTACTAACCCAACCAGCTACCACCCAAACCCATCTCCACCCATAACCCACTACCACCCAAACCCATCTACCACCCAAACCACCTACCACCTGCAAAACCCAGTACCACCAAACCCATCACCACCCAACCCAGCTACACCCAAACCCAGCTACCACCCAAACCTTAGCTACCACCAAACCCAGCTACCACCCAAAGCCTATCCACCACTCCAAACGCAGCTCTTCAATGGGCAGATAGCGAGTAGCAAACACTTTAAACCAGTAGCACTATGATAATGAAGCCTCTGCATTCCTCTGCATGTCTTCCTCTGCAATAATACACGAGAGCTTTCAACGTCAGATCCAGTCCCTGCTTCCCGTGGTCATCTGGGATTAAAAGAGAGAATCAGAGGCTCTGATCACATTTTAAATGACACGCTGTAGTAGAGCAGAGACGTACGTTTCCACCCAGGCACTTTGCTAAACTGTTAAGAGGTCCGCCTCACTACAAATGGAGGTTGAATTCAATAAAACCTCCCTAGCTGTTATTCAATTAAATATTTAGCACCCAAATTCAATTACGCAATAATGACTAATTCAGGAGCTCACTGATACATGCTACTCTGAGACAGAAATCCGTCTCTGATATCCACCATCATTTTCAATTAAATAACACTCTCTGTTTAAAAACTCTAATTTGACCTATCGGCTATGGTATTACACAATCACTATTGTCACAACAGGCTGAGAGGCAGGCAGTACATGTGAATTCCAGGAATAATTTCATTCAAACACACAACAAATTAATAGTCACGTAATATAGTTATACCGGTCGACCATACAGGGACAAGAGGGTGGAGGAGCGACCAATAGTCTCACGATAAGTGATGATAAGGGAAACGAATAAGATCTCGCAGCGAAGGAAAAACATTGATTACCTTGATAATACCTCTCCTCTAGTGGGCGGCATCCGATTATCCAGCACCTTCATTCCTTATAAACATACTGTATCTATCACACACAATATGGACGCCATGAAAGAGAGCTGGAAGCGCTATTGGTGGGAATGCCAATGGTCTCATTACTTGTCATAGCAATTGTCAGTGGGAAATTGCTTCTTTCAGGTTTTGTTTGCTCAGGCAATTCAATAAACTCTGGGCTTGAACTGTTGTTTGCACAATGTAAGAGCATTAATAAACATGAGCTCTAATCGGAATTATTGAACGGCTCGCCATAATTCCGACAATGGATTTCGACACCGGACGGACGGCCGGCAGAGGGGATGGGTATGAGAGATGGTTGAGCGAGAGGAGGGGATGGAGGGGGGGAAATAGCCGGGGATCCCAGGGACAGAGGGATGGATTGATGGAGCTCGGTTGGCTGGCCGTATCACTGGAGAATTCCTTTAATTAAATGTGCAGCCGTGGAGGCGGCGGCCACAGGTATTCCCACCACACAGCCCAGTCTGAGAGCTAGCTGCTGAGCCAATAGCCCGCAGCATTGCAGGAACGCACTACACCGCACCACCCGAACTACCACCACCGGGACCATACCAAGGACACCAGCGCACCACTGACATACTACCCGACCACTACACAGACAGCACTGAGAGGAGTGACATTGTGTGCTACTCAGGGCTTTAACAAAGGAGTGATAGAAACTTGGGTTTTAGGAAGAGAGAGATTTAAGCATTTAACTAGGGTGGTGGCGGCGTTCATATTTTTAAATGAAGTTGTTGGAAGGATCGGCCTATGGCGCAGAGGCCAGTGCTGATCCAACTCTACCTGAGAGATGGGACTGGGAGAATGACTAATCAAACCTCAGCCATTAAAGCTTTCAGAACCTACAAGTCACCATTCATAATATCCTCATAATACAAGAGGCATTACAGTAGGTCTTTCTCACCCTAACAGCATGTCCTCTCCTCTCCTTCATAAAGAAAGGTTTTCCCAAAAAACCTGGAGAACGACTTCCCATGCAGAGGTGCAGAAGTGGGAATCTGGGAATATCTACAAGAGGAATGCAGGAGAGGCATTTTTGGTCTCCTTTTTTGTAAGAAGATATTGAAAGGGCATAACAGAGGGAGGGCTGGCTATTCTAATCAAAAAGTCTCCAAGGACTTTGATCACCAGCATCTTACTCAATGCAAATTACTGCACAGGGCGCCCCGACTTCCAGACATGCGAGAGAAACGGAACATACACAAAAAGCTGACAGAAAATGAAAGCAGTCTTTTGTCAGTTCTTTGATTACAGTAAGGCTTTGTGACTGCTAAGCAGACTCTGACCACTACTACAAGACCTGAACACTGTGGGAAAGGTAGGGAGGGAGAGAGATAGACGGAAAAGAAGGATAGAAAATAGTGAGATGGAGGGAAACAGGGCAGAGATAGACAAGAAGAGAGAGGGACAGATCGAGGCCACAAGTTCCTAAATCATGATCTTGGTCCCAGTGTTAGTATTTACATGAATCAATGTTATCACCGTATTAACGTATTTAGCCCATTTCACCACAAAACCAAACTCAATCACCCTCAACMTAATCTGGTAGGACATGATGTTACGACACAGAATACCACACCAGCAGCATTCAGCTATTGGATGCTATTGAATGTTACGTGATAATAGTTAACATATTGAATCAACATTATGAGCCTTGTGTAAAAAGAAAAATGCTTTACACAATATGCAAATGACATGACAGGCATGAGGAGGGTGCACGCCGCTGGTGCATTGTGGGTAGGATACCACAGAAAGAGCTTCCCAGCTGAGTGTACGATATAGGCAGTCTATTGAGAGGAAATTGAATTAGCCTTTCTCAGTATTCATTTACAGTCAAGAAGATACACAATACCCCGACACTGCAGCTATTTCTGCATCTGTCACTCATCTCTGTACCCCATACCGACACATCCTGAATGGCAACAAAGTGTTGAGGAATGTACCAGAGATGAAATCCCACTGAACATTGATTACATCGAGCATTACATTATTAAAAAAAAGTCATCATTATTTCATTATCAGCAGAGAGACACAAAGAGGTGGTTCGCAGCATCAGTKTTATGAAGACTGCTGAGGATGGGGTAGAAAGTTCTAGAAGGAACTGAGAGTAGCTAGCCAACAAAGAAGCAGTCCAGTTTGGGATGTGCTGCTAGGCAAGACAAGGCAGGGTTTCTGCTAATTGTATCGTTTAATCCCAGTATATTCCAACCTTCAAATGTTCCCTTCAAAATTAAAAGGGGGAATCAAAGAAAAAGGGAACTTGGAAATACTCCTGTTACACATTAGGAGGTACTGTAGCTTATTGTTACAACAGACAGAATGGGCTATTTTGTACTGTTTGATACGAACCACACTTCCACTTAACAGTCCAATTAATTTTCTCCACATTATAATTTGTAGCGATATTGACTTAAAACTAGAGTCGTCAACGTACAGTCACAGGTTGTTCTAAATCAAAGTTGATTATGTGCAGGTTATTTGCATATYACTGTTTACTCCAGAATGTACAGTGAACACAGACTCCTTTGGGAGAGCCAGCTACGCAAACACCTTGGAGTAAACACAGCAACCGCCCGGTGACAATATGCAAATCAGCAAATTCATTATTTCTCACAAGCTCCGCCCCCGTGGAAGCCGCCTCAGTGCACTAGGTAGGGAATGGACTGCCATTTGGGACGTAGCCTATGTTACAGTGTCTACTACTACCYCAAAACAGCTCTCTGGCCATCAGAAGCAAAAGAACAGCTAATTTAAGTGTCCTACTTATCCAACAAGCTATCTTTCATATGATTCTCCATATCCAACAAGCTATCTTTCATATGATTCTCCATATCCAACGAGCTATCTTTCATATGATTCTCCATATCCAACAAGCTATCTTTCATATAGTTCTCCATATGCAACAAGCTATCTTTCATATGATTCTCCATATCCAACAAGCTATCTTTCATATGATTCTCCATAT
>NW_019944188.1:0-12949 GCF_002910315.2 Salvelinus sp. IW2-2015 | reverse complement strand
TCTTTAATATGATTCTCATATCTAACAAGTTATCTTTCATTGATAATCCAAAATCTAACAAGTTTTCTTTTCATATGATTATCGCATTATCTTTCATTATGATTCTCCATATCTCAACCGGCTATCTTTCTCATGATTCTCTATCCACCGGCCCCCTTTATCTTTTTTCACAATGGATTTCCCTCCATTAATCCCAACCAGCCTTCCCTTCCACAATTTGAAAAATCCCCCTCCATATCCATCAAAGCTTAATCTTTCAATGAACTTCTCCTATCCAACAAGCTATCTTCATTACGATCTCCATATCCCGAGCTATCTTTCAATATATTCTCCATAGTTCCCCAAGCTTATTCTTTCTCATGATTCTCCATATCCAACAAGCTATCTTTCACATGATTTCTCCATATCCACAAGCTATCTTTCATGATTTCCATATCACAAGCTATCTTTCAATGAATTCTCCATATCCAAAAGCCTTCTTCATCGCTATATCCACATGAAAAGCATTTATATGATTTCTCCATATCAACAAAGCTATCTTTTCATATGATTCTGCCAAATATCCTAAAACAAGCCCTTATTCTTTTCCCCACAAATGAATTTCTACAATTTCATCAACCGGCTTATCTTTCACCAATGATTTTCTCCAATATCAACCGGCTTATCTTCACATGATTCTCCATATGCCCAAGTTCTTTCCATATGATTTCTCCATCTCAACAGCTATCTTTCCACATGATTTCCATATCCAACCGGCTATCTTTTCACATGATTCTCCCTATCCAACGGCTATCTTTCATATGATTTCCAATAATCACGGGCTATCCTTTCCCTCATGCAAATTTTCTCCCATAATCCAACCGGCCCTATCTTCACATGATTTCTCCCTAATCCCAACCGCTTTTATCTTTTCCACAAAATGAATTTCTCCCATTAATCCGCCAAACAAGCTTATCTTTTCATATGTTCTCAAATCAACAAGGCTATCTTTCACATGCTTCTCCATATCAACGGCTATCTTTCATATAATTCTCCATATCCAACAAGCTATCCTTTCAATATGCTTCTTCCATATCAATCAAGCTTATCTGTTCATTATGATTCTCCATATCAATGATTTTCACATGCTTCTCATATCCAACAAGCTATCGTTTTCATATGATTTCTTGCAATCACAAGCTATCTTTTCATATGATTCTTCATTTATCCAACAGATATTCTTTTCATATGAATTCTCATATCAACAAGCCCTATCTTTCAGATGATTCTCATATCCACGAAGCTATCTTTCATATGATTCTCCCATATCCCACGCTATTTTTTCATATGATTTTTAACAAGCTATCTTTCATATGATTCTCCATATCTAACAAGCTATCTTTCATATGATTCTCCATATCTAACAATGCCAATCTAGACCAGCGGATTCCAACCTTTTCTTTTTCAGGGACCACTAAATCACAGTCAAAAGCTCTTGAGGACCACCATTCAAGGAGTAGCTGACTGTTTTTTACATAAAATATCTAAGCGAGTACATTTTCTCAGTGTAACAGATTAAAGGCCTACTATTTACATTTTAGCCGACACTTTTATCCAGAGTGACATACAGGAGCAATTAGGGCTAAGTGCCTTAATCAGGGGCACAGACAGATTCTTCAGCTAGTCAACGCAGGGATTTGAACCAGCGACTTTTTGGTTACTGGTCCAACGCTCTTAACGGCTAGGCGACCCGCCATCACCTTTACGACACATGCATGTTTGTTAAATAATTTGCATTGTGAAAAGTGATGTACAACACCGTTAATACCCCATCTTGCAACCCGGAGAGTGATGTTTGAACAGGTATAGAGCCAAGGTTGGAGATGTACTGCCACCTGCAATTATGGAATGTTTGCTCACGAGTATATTTCATTGGCTGATGCCTCCTGATGACATGGATGGAATTATGCGATCCTTCCTTAACCCATAGGAAGTACCACTCAGTTGACTACTTCAAAATGGTGAATGTCCTCAATGGTGCTGCTCATGCTAAAACTGGCATTTGGGCGCTAAAGTTGTCTATCTAAGTCTATGGTTCCTWTCCSTGCATATTTGGAAAGTCAAGATAAAAAAACTATTGTGTCTGTTCTCCAGCATTTTGGATTTGAGATCAAATGTTTCATATGAGACAAAAGAATAGAATGTCACCTTTAATTTTAGGGTATTTTTATACATACAGTACAAGTCAAATGTTTGGACACACCTAATCATTCAAGGGTTTATCTTTATTTTTACTATTTTCTACATTGTAGAATAATAGTGAAGACATCAAAACTGTGAAATAACACATATGGTGTCATGTAGTAAGCAAAAAAGTGTTAAACATATCAAAATATATTTTTGATTTTAGATTCTTCAAATTAGCCACCTTTTGCCTTGATGACAGCTTTGCACACTCTTGGCTTTCTCTGTATCAGTTTTACTGTTTAGAAATGAAAGCACTTTATGTATCTTRAAGAAATTATTTGGAGAAATTCACTTATAGTGTATAAAGTAGTCAAGTTTAGTATTTGGTCTCATATTCCTAGTACACAATGCCTACACTACATCAAACTTGTTGGATGCATTTGCAGTTTGTTTTGGTTGTTTAGGATTATGTTTTTTGATCGACACAGATACATATTAGAATATTATTTTGCGCTAGTCGACTGCACCTTCACTATAACTCCAGTATTTCTCCTTCATTGCCTGTTCTCCATCTTCTTTTTAAATAGTGAGTCAATTTGTTTTCAGTRCTATTATTTCCATGACTGATCAAAAGACATTTTCTAATGTTTTCTGCTGGCTCTCTCTTGTCTCTTTGCAGCAGACTTTTGGTGAGCAATATGTTTGGAACATCGAATCGCAATAAAATCGTGAAAATTGCAAAACATATCGTATCGGCACCTACTTATATTATAAGGACCCTGGCGAATTAGCAGCCCTTGTGATAGTACTGACTGAAGCTACAATAGAACGTAAGATCCCCTTAATTGAATTCGCCATTAGATTGGTATTTATTGGAGTGAACAACAGAGAGCATGGGATTTGAGTACAGGGGCAGGCTGTAAAATGATCTATTCTCCTGATACTTTGATGGACGCACGGAGTAAATTGATTAAGCGATAACCGACATTATCCATGCGCAGTCTCCCTGCAGCCTTCAGCTACCTGTCGTATACAGATGGGAATACAAGTAGTTCCGTACTTCATCGCTTGTGTGTTTAACATACCTGCGTCTAGCGTGCAACTTACTAACTCAACGAGATTAAATAGAATATGCATGTGCCGAGAGATGGTCCTGCTAACATTTCGACAATACTCCTTCGTGTAGTTTTCAGATCACACAATCAGATCATCATTCACGAGCACAGATCTGTGCATATTGAGATCAACAGCAAACTTAGGAAACCGTACCTGGAGCCACAGATCTCTGGTAAGCTCCTTTAATTCTTCTAGAGAATCTCTTCATAATTCTCAAAGTTATGAATGGTACTGTTATGTTGTTATTTTTCCATATGGCGGAGGGTTGAGCGCTGAGGTAGGTATAACTCGGCACTAGATTGTAGATCATTAATTGACTGCCTAAATCATGAGGATAACATCAGAAAAGGCCAACAGCACACATAGGAATATCAAACACGATCAAGACCAGCGATTATGGTATCACAATAGTACTGGTGTTGCGTAATAATGTGTTTGTTGCACATCACCTATAGGTTCGCGCCTCAGTAGGCCATTACCCTAAGCAGTCTCCGTTGCTCCTACAATGTAGGATCCTCTAAATTTCGATAGCGATCCCACCAGAGAACCCGTATCCCAGTGGCAAATGGATGATGAGAAGACTATTGACTTGGGCAAATTCTCAGAGCGCTTCTCAAACAGTGTTGTTTGCTAAAGTAATATGAAAATAATGTTCCTTTGAATGGCTGGTTCAGACCCGCACCCAGACTAGTGTAGAATAATCTAAAACGGTGTATGAGGTAGTGCTCTCATTAGAGAACGCGATTTGAGACATGTCTATAGAACTCTCGTATCCTGTTGTCGTTCATAATTACAAAAATGTTTTAGAGTGATATCCGGTCCTTCTAAACGTGAGCTACATAGAAAACGAATATGTCATTGATATTGTTAATTATCAAATCACATATAATTCACAACGATTCTGTTTCGCTGCAGGATATTTTCCTGACTGTACGTCGCCAACAACTGGTTTCACATACACATTCAAGCACTATCCTACGTTGTACATAAAAGTGCGCTAAATGTGGCCATAGGAGAGATCTATGTTTTCCTGTACAGTGAATGTACATAGATGACAGGGCGACACGAGAATGCTACCATCAAGTTGTCTACTGAGAGAAATTCACAAAGCAACAAAGAGCAGGCTTGACTTCGTAATATTAGTGAAATATCTCTAGCGATTCGAGGTCGCGTTCGCACTACTCCGACCTAAGCGTGTCAGTGACGAGGCTACGACTAGTAGAGTGTAGGCCGCTAATGGACCCTCGGCTTGAACAATAAAACACACCACGGGCGCTTAAGTTGAAGGAAGGTCTGTTATGTTGACTAATTAGCTTCTCTGGTAGCTAAAAAAGATAGACAAGGTTTCGGAAGCGCTCCTATGATCGCCTGCCAACTGGCACCACCCGCACAACCATCCGAAACTGAACCTCCCTGTGCGCCAACCTGACGGTGTTGAAGCAACAAACTCTCAGGATGACCTAAGCTGCACTACACGCGCACACGGAGATAGGAGGCTACGTCCATCCACACACTACAAAACCACCACCCACCACCCAGCGCACACATCACCCCACTATCCTTAGCTATGTAACAACACGTGAGACCCCAATAACTCACTAACCCCTCATCAACCAGGGGCTGGGTCAATTTATGTTTCCTGCCTCTTTTTAAATTACCGTTAAACACGCTGAGAGAGCGGCTTGCCCTGTATTCTTCCCTGCCTGTTGGACCCACCAGCGTTAAACCCGACCCACATCCTACCCAGGACAGCCGCCAAGGCGATGTTCCTTCGCTGTAATAAATACATGTGAGCGCGCACACACTTCCAAACCCATCTCTAATATTAAAGGCCACCGATCAGCAAACCAACAATGGAGAACTAAGGTACACACATACAAGTATCCGCACATGAGCGATTGTCTAGCTGCTGGTAACTATAACGCCTTGTTACGTTGCCTTTAGGATGTTTCAATTGGTGGGTGTGACTAAGGAGCAAGTGGTTCTCACTGCCTTGTTAGTAAGGTCCGGTAGAACGAGTCCGCACAAACGACATGGAAGAAATACATTGCACAAGACCACGCCTAGGAACCTCAAATCGCTCTAACGTTGTAAGATTAAGTAAGAGAAGCTGAGGATGGAGAGATATAGAGAAGGTGGGGAGCGAGTGTTTCCAAGCAAGCGCGGCCATGTGCTCCCCAGATAGTGTGAACACTCCCACATCAGACTCACTTAGCTTTCTCCTCAG
This sequence comes from Salvelinus sp. IW2-2015, assembly GCF_002910315.2. Lineage (NCBI taxonomy): Eukaryota > Metazoa > Chordata > Actinopteri > Salmoniformes > Salmonidae > Salvelinus > Salvelinus sp. IW2-2015. Next base: position 7,440 of record NW_019944188.1, on the reverse strand, counting down.
GCAGGGAGGGCAGTCCCGTTACGTGCGCGCTGTTGTAGGTGTAGGCAGCATTAGGTCTCCAATTTGCAACAACGGTCTGGACCAGTGTGCGGTTAGTTTGGGTATGGTTGTTTAGTCCAGGCCGTCTCGAGTCCGCTCCGTGTAGTGCAACCAAGCCTCCGTTTGTGTTGTAGCCATCATAGTAGGACTGTGATGTCACCTGGGTGGAGCGCTACCTAGATGGCGAGGATATTATTTGATCACTCTTTTGTTGCTGTGAATTTTTCCTGCATCGAGCTCATGATACATTCACTGTAAAACTCACACTTGCACCAGTTAGCGCACTTTTTATGTACAAATGTAGATCTTAATTTGAACCAGTTTGCTACATCAGGAAAATAATCCTGCACAAACAGGAAATGTGAATTAATAATGTGATTTATAATTATGGACATTTTTTGTCGGGTTAATACATTTTTTGTTAGGCAAATCAAGTCTGACATTTTTAAACCTTCCAATACACTCCAAGTTACATTTCCTGCTGTGCAGGAACATTTTCAGCAAAATGTAAGGCTCTGGTTTGCCAAGTCAATGTCGCCATCGTCCTTTGTGGATCTTCTGGTGATCAAATTAAGATCCTACATTTGTAGGCAAGCTAATAGCCTAACCAGATCAAGCAACATTACTAAGCAACACTATGTAAATATCCTGTTGCGTGGCTGATATTTTTGCCTGTGACAATATAGGTCAAATTAAATCCTACATCTGTATTACACGATCACCTTGCTATGAAATAATAGTACATATACAGTATCAAAGTATAAGTAGGAGAGACTTGAGAGATTTACAGTTGGCCTAGTCTGTATTCTAGACCAGCTGTTATGTCTGTGTGAAATAAGAAGAGAATTGCATGTTGAGGCCTATAGGCCTGCCATTTTAATTCAGACCTAACCAGTGTATGTCTGGTCGGCATTGTATCCCATCTGTTCCGAGGTGCAGTCCTCAGGGCTCCAATAATGTGGTATCCTGATCAATACTCCGTGCCTCAAGAAGAATAGATCATTTATTTACAGSCCTGCCCCTGACTCAATCCCATTCTGTTGCACTCCCTGTTGAATCAGCATCCTCTTCCTCTCGAGGAACTCTCCCACCCCCCATGCTCACACACMCTCACACTGCTATWGCGTTTGCCATTGAACTTTGACCCCTGACATTTGCTCCCTGACCCTCTGTCTGATGGCCTATCGATTATGTCTGGTGGTTGGCTGGGTAATTGTTGGCTTTGTAATTACTTCATGTGTTGTTTCAGGTGTACAAAAAGGCAACAAGATTTCACCCCCAAAATTACAAAAGCCACTTCAGCTCACAAAACACTTGAACTATTTCAAGAGATTTGACCACAATTAATACAAAACAGCCCTCAATGGTGAGGAATCACAGATGTATCCATAACCTCATAGGTGAAATAATTACTTCCCGCTACATGATCATGTTGGAAATGAAAAGAGATAAAATWCAACTGGCAAAAAGTAATCAGGCATGTTTTCTGGGTTCCCTGGAGGACCCTGTTGGAGGGATAGGGATTTGATGCTGTCACAGGAGGCACAGAGGGCCTGCTGCCAACCTCTGCCCAATTTCCTGGATTCATTGGCTGGGTAACCATGGGGAAATGAGTCCTTCTTCTCTGTTTGGGAGTTGTGGTGGGAGTTGTCATGGGATACACGATGCGTCGCCAGTGTCGGTCTCTGATCTGGTGATTTCAAATTAACCACTTACCATACATACAGTACATTTCAGCATTCAATGTTTGTGTGTCTGTTTTGGGAGAAGCACTGTGTCCGTTGCCCAGTGCCACTCTCTGGGAAATTGATTTGTAATGTCTTAATTATGCATATTTTTTCCACATTTGATTTCCTCTATTTTTATTTTCCCCTCATAATATAATACATAAAAGTATAAGACAAAAAATACAGTAAACAACATTTCAGCRAGACAAATGAAAATAAGAAAAGTAATTTAAAAAAAGATAATAGCCTAAAACTTTGCTCCATTTGGAATGAGAAATGCATGATGCRTCTCAAAAGTTGACAAGACAATATAAGACCTGTTGTCAATCTATTTWAAAATGAAAGAGAGGCTCTTTGACTTCAGCCATTGATACACGTCCATGAAAGATCTCAACCCCTCAGCAAATTGAGTTTGTTGTGTATACAAGTAGCTGCCAGATTTAATATTGAATGGATGATCCAAAATGGATTTTTGATCCAGAGAAAATGAGGGAAGATGTCTAACAAAAAACAAAAAACAAAAAAATCCATAACCCTCCAAAGCCAAAAACCCGATCCCAGGTGTATAATATTTTTTCTTCCTTCGCTCGGTCTTTTCCCTTTGACGAGTTGTTTTCATGTAAAGAAAAACCTATAGGGTTGACCTCCGTGCCAGTTTGCCTTAGGCAATCCACAGATTGCAAGTTTTCAATGSYTCATCCTTGGGGGGTGAATCCAAATCAAACCCCATCAATATTTCAGTWCTATTTCTTGCTCCATGGACCTCTTGCTAATACACTTGGCTCATCTGCCAAGCAAAGCCTGCATGTTTACACATGCCACTAAACTGTCACGGTTTTAAATTCAGCCTTGCTCTGTGTGCCTAATGAGAGAAGCAACAGACTACTGTCCATATTGCATATTTAAATACATAGCCAAGGAACAGAACCATTTCCATTTCATCCTAACTCAACATCTCAGAATTATTCCTGTCAATATTTTTTTAAGAGCTTTCTGTAAAAAAAAATCATTAAAAAATAGTTTTGCTCTTAACTAATGTTAAAGAAACTGGGGTGGAATTCAGAAATTCTGCCCCTCCAATAAGGAGAATCTGGTTAAAGTGAAAAAATAAGTGAAGTAGAGAAGTCTTTGGAGATGCTTCTAGACATCTGTTCGCCATMTGAAGGCACCTGGAGCAAGGCCAAGGATACTCCCAAACTAAAATCACTTCATTATGAAGGAATAATCATTTTATATTCAGCTCCGAGCAACCATCACATTGATGGGAACAATCTCACTAAGTCAGAGTCCATTATACAGAAAAAACACATTTTCAAAAATACGTATTTTTTTCACAGGTAACTGCAAACACTATACACAGCTTATACATGTATATTTATAGCTTGTGTACACCAAATGAGACTGTACAGAAACGGTAGCCACATTATACAACTATTAGGACCCAGCAGTAGATGCAATACCACAAATAAGTTAACTTCAACAAACCCTTAGTGATTTATTTGTTTCAACAGCAAATCTCTCATTTTCTGTAGAAAGAATGCCATACAGTGTGTGTCTTTGGTTAAATTAAAGAATCAATACGTGATCCCCTTGAGCTTTTTGGCTTTGAGAAATTATCAATAAAAAAAAGCTTTTAGCGAGAAAATACAAAACAAACCAAAAAAAGACAACAGACAGTGGCTTAACAGTTTTAATTGTTGCTAAAACAAAGGGATAGAGCTGCTATAAGAGGATCACTGGGCTGACTACCCCACTATCACACACAATACTTGAACATTAACAATGAGAGTGGTGAAAAAACACTTTTGGATACGTTCCAGGGATTGAGTTTTAYACCCTCGGTTCAAATAAACACATACTCACACAGACACCATCCATCTATATCTAGGGGACAATGTCAAGGACATTTTAAAACTGTTATCACACTCAATGATTGGAGGATGTTTGATACACAAACAACAATTAATTTATTCACACATTAAGATCTTCAAGTCCGGAGTACGGCTAATAAACTGTGACTGCAGACCAAAGCACACATTTCGGCCCAGGTCCTTGACAGAGTAGTTTGTTAGCACCTCCTCTACCTTGGTGCAATGACAAAGACAATGTACCTTCCTGCACTTCCTTAACTGCACTGGGTCATTCAGTACACTTCTGTAACTGCACTGGGTCATTCAGTACACTTCTGTAACTGCACTGGGTCATTCAGTACAGTTATGTAACTGCACTGGGTCATTCAGTACAGTTATGTAACTGCACTGGGTCATTCAATACAGTTCCGTAACTGCACTGGGTCAGTTAATACAGTTCCGTAACTGCACTGGGTCAGTTAATACAGTTCCTTAACTGCACTGGGTCATTTAATACAGTTCCGTAACTTCACTGGGTCATTCAATACAGTTCCGTAACTGAACTGGGTCATTCAATACAGTTGTGTAACTGCACAGGGTCATTTAAAACAGTTCCTTAACTGCACTGGGTCATTTAATACAGTTCCGTAACTTCACTGGGTCATTCAATACAGTTGTTCAACTGCACTGGGTCATTCAATACAGTTCCTTAACTGAACTGGGCCATTCAATACAGTTGTGTAACTGCATTGGGTCATTCAATACAGATGTTCAACTTCACTGGGTCATTCAATACAGTTTCGTAACTCCACTGGATCATTCAATACAGTTGTTTAACTGCACTGGGTCACTCAATACAGTTGTGTAACTGCACTGGGTCATTCAAAACAGTTCCGTAAGTGCACTGGGTCATTCAACAGAGTTGTGTAAATGCACTGGGTCATTCAATACAGTTGTTCAACTGCACTGGGTCAGTCAAAACAGTTCTGTAAGTGCAATNACTGGGTCAGTCAAAACAGTTCTGTAAGTGCAATTGTAAGGGCTGTTGTCCTCCTCTTCCTCAGATGAGGAGAGGAGAGAAGGATCATCAGACCAAAATGCAGCATTCGGGAAATAAGCCATCTTTTTATTTAACACGACGGCAACACGAAACAAAACACTTTCAAATAAACAAAACAAGAAAACGACGTTGACGAAACCTGAACATAAACTTACATAACTAAACGTAAACTCACAGACAGGAAACAGACGACATCAAAATAAACGAACAGCCAAACAGTCCCGTATGGTACATACATTCGACGACACAGGAGACAATCACCCACAAACAAACAGTGAGAACACCCTACCTAAATATGACTCTTAATTAGAGGAGAACGCAAAACACCTGCCTCTAATTAAGAGCCATACCAGGCAACCACAACCAACATAGAAACGGATAACATAGACTGCCCACCCAAAACACATGCCCTGACCTAAACACATACAAAAACAACATAAAACAGGTCAGGACCGTTACAGCAATGGTCATTCAATACAGTTCCGTAATTGCACTGGGTCGTTCAATACAGTTCCGTAACTGCACTGGGTCATTCAATACAGTTGTATAACTGCACTTGTATCATTCAATACAGTTGTGTAACTGCACTGGGTCATTCAATTGAGTTGTGTAACTGCACTGGGTTATTCAATACAGTTGTGTAACTGCACTGGGTCATTCAATACAGTTGTGTAACTGCACTGGGCCATTCAATACAGTTGTGTAACTGCACTGGGCCATTCAATACAGTTGTGTAACTGCACTGGGTTATTCAATGCAGTTGTGCAACTGCACTGGGTCATTCAATACAGTTCCGTAACTGCACTGGGTCATTCAATACAGTTGTTTAACTGCATTGGGTCATTCAATAGAATTGTGTCACTGCATTGGGTCATTCAATACAGTTCAGTAACTGCACTGGGTCATTCAATACAGTTCCATAACTGCATTGGGTCATTCAATACACTTGTGTATCTACACTGGGTCATTCAATACAGTTCTGTGACTGCACTGGTTCATGCAATACAGTTGTGCAATTGCACTGGGTCATTCAATACAGTTCTGTAACTGCACTGGGTCATTCAATACAGTTGTTCAACTGCACTGAGTCATTCAATACAGTTGTGTAAGTGCACTGGGTCATTCAATACAGTTTCGTAACTCCACTGGGTCATTCAATACAGTTGTTTAACTGCACTGGGTCACTCAATACAGTTGTGTAACTGCACTGGGTCATTCAATACAGTTGTGTAACTGCACTGGGTCATTCAACAGAGTTGTGTGAATGCACTGGGTCATTCAATACAGTTGTGTAACTGCACTGGGTCATTCAATACAGTTGTGTAACTGCACTGTGTTATTCAATACAGTTGTGTAACTGCACTGGGTCATTCAATACAGTTGTGTAACTGCACTGGGCCATTCAATACAGTTGTGTAACTGCACTGGGTTATTCAATGCAGTTGTGTAACTGCACTGGGTCATTCAATACAGTTCNTGCACTGGGTTATTCAATGCAGTTGTGTAACTGCACTGGGTCATTCAATACAGTTCCGTAACTGCACTGGGTCATTCAAAACAGTTGTTTAACTGCATTGGGTCATTCAATAGAATTGTGTCACTACACTGGGTCATTCAATATAGTTCAGTAACTGCATTGGGTCATTCAATACACTTGTGTAATTGCACTGGGTCATTCAATACAGTTCTGTGACTGCACTGTGTCATTCAATACTGTTGTGTAAGTGCACTGGGTTATGCAATACAGTTGTGTAACTGCACTCATTCAAAACAGTTCCGTAAGTGCACTGGGTCATTCAACAGAGTTGTGTAAATGCACTGGGTCATTCAATACAGTTGTGTAACTGCACTGGGTCAGTCAAAACAGTTCTGTAAGTGCAATGGTCATTCAATACAGTTCCGTAATTGCACTGGGTCGTTCAAAACAGTTCCGTTACTGCACTGGGTCATTCAATACAGTTGTTCTACTGCACTGGGTCATTCAATACAGTTGTATAACTGCACTTGTATCATTCAATACAGCTGTGTAACTGCACTGGGTCATTCAATACAGTTGTGTAACTGCACTGGGTTATTCAATACAGTTGTGTAACTGCACTGGGTCATTCAATACAGTTGTGTAACTGCACTGGGTTATTCAATACAGTTGTGTAACTGCACTGGGCCATTCAATACAGTTGTGTAACTGCACTGGGCCATTCAATACAGTTGTGTAACTGCACTGGGTCATTCAATACAGTTGTGTAACTGCACTGGGTCATTCAATACAGTTGTTTAACTGCATTGGGTCATTCAATAGAATTGTGTCACTACACTGGGTCATTCAATACAGTTCAGTAACTGCATTGGGTCATTCAATACACTTGTGTATCTACACTGGGTCATTCAATACAGTTCTGTAACTGCAGCGTGTCATTCAATACAGTTGTGTAATTGCACTGGGTCATTCAATACAGTTCTGTGACTGCACTGTGTCATTCAATACTGTTGTGTAATTGCACTGAGTCATTCAATACAGTTGTGTAAGTGCACTGGGTCATTCAATACAGTTATGTAACTGCACTGGGTCATTCAATACAGTTTCGTATCTGCACTGGGTCATTCAATACAGTTATGTAACTGCACTGGGTCATTCAATACAGTTATGTAACTGCACGGGGTCATTCAATACAGTTCTGTAACTGCACTGGGTCATTCAATACAGTTCCGTAAGAGTACAGGGTCATTCAATACAGTTCCGTAACTGCACTGGGTCATTCAATAC
>NW_019944187.1:76788-82965 GCF_002910315.2 Salvelinus sp. IW2-2015 | reverse complement strand
GGAGATCAACAGAGAGAGGGGGGGAAATCAACACAGAGAGAGAACGATTAACACAAGAGAGAGAGAGAGAGAGAGAGAGGAGAGAGAGAGAGAGAGAGAGAGAGAGAGAGAGAGAGAGAGAGAGAGAGAGGAGAGAGAGAGAGGATCAACACAGAGAGAAGGAGATACACAACAAAAGTAGATTGAGTGACACAGGTGTAGGTTTAGCGACCGATAGGGTTATAAGTTGCTACCACAGGCTGCAGAGGAACTAGGAGAAGAGTAGAGGGGATTTGGTTCTAAAGAGGAAAGGTGCTGTCTTTTATTACTAAGTCAGGACATGCTTGAAAGAAAGAACTTTTACTGAGGTATAACTGGCCGAGGAAGTTCACTATAGAGAAAGAGGGGGTGTGGGCATCAAGAAGAAGTGTCCACAAATCAAATTGGTCACAAAAATGCCAAAGATACAGAAGAGGCAGAAACCAAAATAGAACAGATGTTTTCCACATACGTTTCTAACATGACCTGTCGAAGCAAACCCCATACAGTCATCAAGTATATTGGTTTACCATTAAACCAAACGGACAGAACTGTAGGAGGAGGTATTCACAGGGACAGTTAGGTACCCGAGCAGGGAAAGACAGGCGTGTTAGATGCTTGCAGGACGGGAGGATCAGAGGTATAGGGATGAGAGGAGAGTGGACAGGATGTGGGAGAGGTGATGAGAGAGGGAGAGAGGAGAGGAGGTGGAGAGGGGAGAGAGGAGGTGGAGAGGTCTGGAGAGAGGAGGTGGAGAGGTGGGAGATGGAGGGGATGTGGAGTGGAGATAGAAGGTGGAGAGGTGGAGAGAGGAGCGTGAGAGGTGGAGAGGGGAGGTGGAGAGGTGGGAGAGGAGATGGAGAGGTGGAGAAGGAGAATGGAGAGGTGGAGAGAGAGGAGAGGTGGATAGAGAGGAGAGGTGGAGAGAGGAGGTGGAGAGAGGAGGTGGAGAGGTGGAGAGGAGGAGGTGGAGAGGTGGAGAGGGAGGTGGAGAGAGGGTGGGAGGTGGAGAGGTGGAGAGAGGAGTGAGAGGTGGAGAGAGGGGTGGAGAGGTGGAGAGGAGGAGAGGTGGAGAGAATGAGATGGAGAGTGGAGAGCAGGAGTGGAGAGGTGGAGAGAGGAGGTGGAGAGGTGGAGAGAGGAGGTGGAGAGAGTGGGAGAGAGGAGGGTTGGAGGAGGATAGGTGAGAGGTGGATAGAGGCAGGTGGAGAAGATGTGGAGACGGTGATGAGAGGAGGTGGAAGAGGGGAGCAGAAGATGAGGAGGGAGTGGAAGAGGTGGAGAGAAGAGGTGAGAGACGGTGGATGAGAGATGAGAGTGGAGAGAGGCTGTGGAGAGGTAGTAGAGAAAGAGGTGGAGAGGTGGATGAGAGATGAGAGGCTGGATAGAGAGGTGGAGAGGATGTGGCAGAGGTGGATTGAGAAGAGGTGGGATGAAGAGATGAGGATGGAAGTGAAAAAGTGGAAGGGATGGAGAGAGACGGAGACGAGGGTGCGAGAGGTGGAGAGAGATGGAGAGGTGGAGACAGAGAGGTGGAGAGAGGGTAGGAGAGAAGGGTGAGAGGGGATGCAGAATTGAGAGGGAGAGAGGAGGTGAGAGGTGTTAGAGAGGAGAGATGGAGAGGAGCGGAGAGGTAAAGCGGAGTGGAGAGGAGCGGAAGTAGTGAGAGAGAGAGATGGAGAGGGTGGACAGTGTGGAGAGAGGACGGTGGAGAGGTGGTTGAGAGAGGAGAGATGGAGAGGAGCAGAGAGGTAGATGATAGAGAGTAGAGATGGAGAGGTGGAGAAGAGGTGGAGAGAGGAGGTTGGAGAGATGAGAGGGGTAGGAGGTAGATGAGAGAGAGAGATGAGAGGAGTGAGAGCTGGAGGGAGAAGAGGTGACCACAAGACGAGCATGAGTGAAGAAAAGGGAGGCGGAAGTCAAACGGTAGATGGATGATGCGACAGGATGGCATGAATGCGAGCACGGTACCTACCTATTCATGATCAAATACACGCGACCATTGACTTTTTAGCATGACTGTGTGAAGGAGAGTTAGGAATGGAGAGATGGCCAGGAGGAGGAGGAAGAGATGACAGATGGCAGTAGAATTAAAGAGAATAGGATGAAAAGCAAGTGGGAACAATGAAGAGGCTACTGAGAACATGAAGACCAAGACATTAACACAGACCGACTGTATCTCCAGCATTTCTCTATAGGTCTTATCGCTGGATGGGACAAAGTACATGACAGGTAGGTGACATGATAAACCCTCCACACCAACAAGGTCAGTCTGATTGAATCCGTCATGCATAACCATACAAAAAAACTCTAGCTCTTCACAACAGAGGTACGGTCTTGAACGCAGCAAAACACCAATTCACGCTTATGGTAACAGTCTAGGACCCGCGGGTTAAGCATCCAAACACGATTCACCTGGTACCAAGTTCAGAGAGACCAGTTCCGAAACAGTCAAACCAGACTAGTAGGGAAAAAGCTTAGCGACTTACGGGCTTCGGAACCAACTACTTCAGCCATTTCACAGTCTAACACGTAGGTTCTCGCAGCAAATCTGACGCGTCAGTACCCGTCATGGATTCGCGCGGTTGACCCAGTCACAAACACCTACGACTTCAGCTCGAGTGGTAACCAAGCAGTCTAGAGACTGTACCGGTGTCGAAACCCAGTCACAAACACCTAGACTTCAGCTCGTGGGAGTTAACAGCAGTCTAGAGGACGTACCGGGAGTTCGAACCCAAGTCACAACCACCTAGACTTCAGCTTCATGGGGTAAACACAGTCTAAGACGTACGCGGGGTTCGACCCCAGTCCAAACACCTAAGACTTCAGCTCAGTGGGTTAACACATCTAGAAGACGTACCGGAGGTCAACCGCAAGGCACAAACATCTAGACTTCAGGCTCAGTGGGTTAACACAGTCCTAGAGACTACCGGGTTCAGACCCCCAGTCACAAACACCTAGACTTCAGTCAGTGGGTTAACACAGTCTAGAGACGCTACCGAGGGTTCGAACGCCCAGTCACAAACACCTAGACTTCAGCTCCGTGGGTTAACACAGTTCTAGAGACGTACTGGGTTCGAACCGCAGTCAGCAAACACTTAGACTTCAGCTCAGTGGGTACACAGTCTAGAGTACGTACGGGGTTTCGACACCCGCCTCTCTCTGTGTTGATCGCTCTCTTTGTTGATCTCTCTCTCTATTCAATTCAATTCCAAAGGGCTTTATTGGTATGGGAAACATATCTTTCCATTGCCAAATCAAGTGAAATAAATAATAAACAAAAGTGATTTAGAACAATATAAAATTAACATTAAACATTACACAGAAGATCCAAAGGAATATAGACATTTCAAATGTCATATTATGTCTATATACAGTGTTGTAACGATGTACACATGGTTAAAGTACAAAAGGGAAAATAATAAACATAAATATGGGTTGTTTTTACAATGGTGTTTGTTCTTCACTGGTTGACCTTTTCTTGTGGCAACAGGTCACACATATTGCTGCTGTGATGGCACACTGTGGTATTTCACCCAATAGATATGGAAGTTGATCAAAATCGGGTTTGTTTTCTAATTGTTTGTGGATCTGTGTAATCTGAGGGAAATATGTGTCTCTAATATGGTCATACATTGGGCAGGAGGTTAGGAAGTGCAGCTCAGTTTCCACCTCATTTTGTGGGCAGTGTGCACATAGCCTGTCTTCTCTTGAGAGCCAGGTCTGCCTACGGCGGCCTTTCTCAATAGCAAGGCTATGCCACTGTGTACTCTCTGTTTAGGACCAAATAGCATTCAAGTTTGCTCTGTTTTTTTTTGTTAATTCTTTCCAATGTGTCAAGTAATTATCTTTTAGTTTTCTCATGATTTGGTTGGGTCTAATTGTGTTGCTGTCCTGGGGCTCTGTGGGGTGTGTTTGTGTTTGTGAACAGAGCCCCAGGACCAGCTTGCTTAGGGGACTCTTCTCCAGGTTCATCTCTCTGTAGGTGATGGCTTTGTTATGGAAGGTTTGGGAATCGCTTCCTTTTAGGTGGTTGTAGAATTTAACGTCTCTGTTCTGGATTTTGATAATTAGCGGGTATCGGCCTAATTCTGCTCTGCATCCATTATTTGGTGTTTTACATTTTACACAGAGTCTCAATTTGGTGTTTGTCCCATTTTGTGAATTCTTGGTTGGTGAGCGGACCCCAGACCACACAACCATAAAGGGCAATGGGTTCTATAACTGATTCAAGTATTTTTAGCCAGATCCTAATTGGGATGTTGAATTTTATGTTCCTTTTGATGGTGTAGAAGGCCCTTCTTGCATTGTCTCACAGATCGTTCACAGCTTTGTGGAAGTTACCTGTGGCGCTGATGTTTAGGCCAAGGTATGTATAGTTTTTTGTGTGCTCTAGGGCAACGGTGTCTAGATGGAATTTGTATTTGTGGTCCTGGCGACTGGACCTTTTTTTGGAACACCATTATTTTGGTCTTACTGAGATTTACTTTCAGGGCCCAGGTCTGACAGAATCTGTGCAGAAGATCTAGGTGCTGCTGTAGGCCCTCCTTGGTTGGGGACAAAAGCACCAGATATTCAGAAAACAGTAGACATTTGACTTCAGATTCTAGTAGGGTAGGCCGGGTGCTGCAGACTGTTCTAATGCCCTCGCCAATTCATTGATATACATGTTGAAGGTGGGGCTTAAACTGAATCCCTGTCTCACCCCACGGCCCTGTGGAAAGAAATTTGTGTTTTTTGACAATTTTTTAACCGCACACTTGTTGTTTGTGTTCATGATTTTATAATGTCGTATGTTTTTCCCCCAACACCACTTTCCATCAATTTGTATAGCAGACCCTCATGCCAAATTGAAAACAAAAGCTTTTTTGAAATCAACAAAACATGAAAATACTTTTGTTTTGGTTTGTTTATTTGTCAATTAGGGTGTGCAGGGTGAACATGTGGCCTGTAGTACAATCATTTGGTAAAAAGACAATTTGACATTTATTCAGTACATTGTTTTCACTGAGGAAATGTATGAGTKTGCTGTTAATGATAATGCAGAGGATTTCCCCAAGGTTGCTGTTGACGCATATCCCACGGTAGTTATTGGGGACAAATGTTCTCCACCTTTGTGGATTGGGGTGATCAGTCCTTGGTTCCAAATATTGGGGAAGAAGCCAGAGCTGAGGATGATGTTAAAGAGTTGAAGTATAGCCAATTGGAATTTGTCGTCTGTATATTTGATCATTTCATTGAGGACACCATCAACACCACAGTTCATTTTGGGTTGGAGGGGTTTGTATTTTGTCCTGTTGTCTGAAGAAAGCAAAACAGTTCTGTCTGGTGCAGACACACAAAACAGAAAACAACTACCCACAAAACACAGACGGAAAACAGGCTACCTAAGTATGGCTCTCAATCAGAGACAACGATAGACAGCTGCCTCTGATTGGGAACCACACCCCGGCCAAACAACATAGAAATATAACACATAGAATGCCCACCCACCAAAATAGAGACTAAAACCCTCTTTATGGCCAGGGCGTGACACCTGTAGCTCACTCAATGTAATCAGAGAAATGAGTGGGTTCTACTTTAATAGTTGATTCTAGGATTTGTATTGGATCATGATCATGTTTTTTTATATGTATTGGATCCTCTCCGTTTTGGATTCACTACTTCCACGACCGCTTCCACTCTTCGTGTGGTTGTTTGTTTAGTGTTTTCCAATTTTCCCAGAAGGGGTTAGAGTCTATGGATTCTTCAGTTACATTGAGCTGATTTCTGATGAGATGTTCCTTCCTTTTCCGTAGTGTATTTCTGTATTGTTTTAGTGATTCACCATAGTGAAGGCGTAGACTCTCTGGGTCTCTGTGTTTCTGGTTGGACAGGATTCTCAATTTCTCTCTTAGGTTTTTTGCATTCTTCATCAAACCATTTTTTACATTGTTGTTCATTTTCTTAGGTTGTCTGCTTGACATGTTTAGATATGATAGGGAAGCTGAGAGGTCAAATATACTTAGGTTTTCTCCTGCCAAGTTTAGTCCTTCACTATTACAGTGAAACCTTTTGTCCAGGATGTTGTCTAGAAGGGAGGGAGTTTGTTGTTGCCTAATTGTTTTTTGGTAGGTTTCCACACTACTTTCCTTCCATCTATAGCATTTCTTAATATTA
>NW_019944187.1:64507-73188 GCF_002910315.2 Salvelinus sp. IW2-2015 | reverse complement strand
CGTACTGTCCCTGCTGGTAAGTCCTGCTGCGTACTGTCCTGCTGCGTACTGTCCTGTGTGTCGTGTCCTGCGTACTGTCCTGCGGTATGTCCTGCTGTTTACTGTCCTGCTGCGTACTGTTCCTGCTCGTACTGTCGCTACTGTCCTGGCTGCGTACTGTCCTGCTGCGTACTGTCTCTGCTGCTTTACTGTCCTGCTGCGTTATGTCCTGCTGCGTACTGTCCTGCTGTTCTGTCAGCAGGACAGTACACAGCAGGACAGTACGCAGCAGGACAGTACGCAGCAGGACAGTAAACAGCAGGACAGAAAGACAGTACACAGAAGGACAGTACACAGCAGGACAGAAGGACAGTACACAACAGGACAGTACACAGCAGGACAGTAAACAGCAGGACAGTACACAGAAGGACAGTACACAGCAGGACAGAAGGACAGTACACAGAAGGACAGTACGCAGAAGGACATTCGATTAGTTTAGACTCCAGCCTCAACCTTTGAATTTAGACCAGGTATTCTGGGGTACACTGAATGCCGTCGGGGGTACGCCAAATAAAAACATTTGAAAACGTTTATTTTTTGCTTCACATTTTCAAACAGTCTGTTTACATTTTCAAACAGTCCGTTTACATTTTCCAACGGGTCGATACATTTGGGTGAGGTTTTTTCTCTCTCCTGAGTCGCCTCGTTTCACTGCCAAAATAAAATTAAACCATCTGGTGTTCAGCGAAATAACAACACAATGTCATATACAGGAAGCCTCGTCAAATAATTAACATCCAATCACATTAACCGTTACTCTCTCGCGGGAATTCCCCTAACGGTCCGTATGTTGCCAAACGTAGCTGCTTCTCATGTTGGTATCTGTACTGATGGCGCAAAAGCCATGACAGGGAGACACAGTGGAGGGGTAACGTACGTGCAAGCAGTTGCTCCCGACGCCACTTGGGTACACTGCAGCATCCACCYAGAGGCTCTTGCTGCCAAGGGAATGCCTGACAGCTTGAAAGACGTTTTGGACACGACCGTGACAATGGTTAACTTTGTTAAAGCAAGGCCCCTGAACTCTCGTGTATTGTCTGCATTATGCAATGATATGGGCAGCGACCATGTAACGCTTTTACAACATACAGAAGTGCGCTGGTTATCAAGAGGCAAAGTATTGACACGGTTTTTGAATTGAGAGACGAGCTTAAAGTTTTCTTTACTGACCATCATTTTCACTTGTCTGACCGCTTGCATGATGACGAGTTTCTCATACGACTGGCCTATCTGGGTGATGTATTTTCTCGCCTGAATGATCTGAATCTGGGATTACAGGGACTCTCCACAACTATATTCAATGTCACAAAATTGAGGCTATGAATAAGAAGATGGAGCTCTTCTCTGTCTGCATTAACAAGGACAACACACATGTCTTCCATCATTGTATGATTTTTTGTGTGCAAATTAACTCAAGCTTACGGACAATGTCAAATGTGATATAGCGAAGGACCTGAGTGAGCTGGGTGCGCAATTACGCAGGTACTTTCCCAAAACGGATGACACAAACAACTGGATTCGTTATCCCTTTCATGCCCTGCCTCCAGTCCACTTACCGAGCCTCATCAAAATTGCAACAAGCGGTTCTGTGAAAATGTAATTGAATCAGAAGCCACTGCCAGATTTCTGGTTAGGGCTGCGCTCAGAGTTTCTTGCCTTGGAAAATCACGCTGTTAAGACACTGATGCCCTTTGCAACCACGTACCTATGTGAGAGTGGATTCTCAGCCCTCACTAGCATGAAAACTAAATACAGGCACAGACTGTGTGTGGAAAATGATTTAAGACTGAGACTCTCTCCAATACAACCCAACATTGCAGAGTTATGTGCATCCTTTCAAGCACACCCTTCTCATTAACCTGTGGTGAGTTATTCACAATTTTCGATGAACAAATAAGGTTTTATATGTAAGATGGTTAAATAAAGAGCAAAATTATTGATTATTGTTATATTATTATTTGTGCCCTGGTCCTATAAGAGCTCTTTGTCACTTCRCARGAGCCGGGTTGTCACAAAAACTCACACTCATTCTTATGTTTAATAAATGTATCGTATAGTGTGTGTGTGGCACGATTACAATGATGGCAAAACACAACATTTGAGAGTTCGTTGACCCTGGTGCTAAAGGGGGTACAGCTGGAGTGCGCTGACCCTGGTGCTAGAGGGGGTACAGCTGGAGGTTCAGTGTTCCGTCATGATGTAGTCCTATAACCTCACTACGGCAGGACAGCCTGTTCCTCATCAGACAGTCACACACACACACACACACACACACACACACACACACACACACACACCACACACACACACACACACACACACACACACCACACACACACACACACACACACACACACACACACACCACACACACACCACACACACCACACACACACACACCACACACACCACACACACACACACACACACACACACTTTCTGCCAGGCTTTCTGCCAGGCTTTCTGCCAGGCATTCATACTTTCAGGCTTTCATTTTATTTCCTCATGATTCGTTCAGTTGCATTCTATGTCGCGCTATCGCCCAACTGCAGTTATTATTTGTTTTTAAACGTGTTGGGGTTGGCCAATAAGATGATAGCGTCGTATACTGTATCACTATGTTTTAATGGGTACATAATCACGATAGGACGATGGTCGATATCGCCCAACCCTAGTGTGCGTGGTGTGTCTGTGTGTGTGTGTGTGGTGTGTGTGGTTGTGTTGTGTGTTGTGTGTGTGTGTGTGGTGTGTGTGTGTGTTGTGTGTGTGTGTGTGTGTGTGTGTTGTGTGTGTGTGGTGTGTGTGTGTGTGTCTGCTTGGGTGGTCTGCTTGGTGTGTGTGTGTGTGTGTGGTGTGTGTGTGTGTGTGTGTGTGTGTGTGGGTGTGTCTATGTCTCTCATAAATCTAAACACCATCTCCCAGACTGGACACCAGGATGGAAGCCTGGCTGACATCACCATGCTCAGCATCTCCTCTGGGAGAAGGAGGATACGAGCAGAAACAAGAAAGAGAAGAAGAAGGAGAAAGAGAAGGAGGGAACCCTGGTGGTGGTGATGGGAGAGAAAGATGGAGGGATGAAGCAGAAAGGAGGACTCCGTCAGTCTATAGACCTGCATCAGTCATTCGGAAAGTCTTTCGAGTTGCATCAATCGTTCCATAAGTCGTTTGAATCCAATGCAGGGTCGGGGAGAGTGGCCACTGCAGTGTGGGAACTTGAGCCAGATCCCTCCACAGAAAACACTACCTCAGGTACACAGAATTACCGTCAGGGCGGCAGGTAGACTAGCGGAGACCGCAGGTAGACTAGCGGACCGGCAGGCTAGACTAGCGGGGAGCAGGTAGCCTAGCGGGGAGGGAGGTAGGCTAGCGTGGCGGCACGAGCCTAGCGGGGAGGCAGGTAAGCTAGCGGGGAGGCAGGTAGACTAGCGGGAAGGCAGGTAGACTAGCCAGGGAGGGGGCAGGTAGACTAAGCAGTGGCGGCAGGTAGACTAGCGGGGCGCAGTGGGACTATAGCGGGGCTGGCAGGTAGACTAGCGGGCGGCAGGTAGACTAGCGGGGCGGCAGGTAGCCTAGCGGGAAGGCAGGTAGACTAGCAGGACGGCAGGTAGCCTAGCGGGCTGGCAGGTAGCCTAGCGGGCTGGCAGGTAGCCTAGCGGGCTGGCAGGTAGCCTAGTGGGAAGGCAGGTAGCCTAGCGGGCGGTAGGTAGAGTTTTGGGCCAGTAACCAAAAGGTTGTTTGTTTGCCGACAAGGTGAAAACTCTCCAAGCACTCTTCGAGGCTGTCTTCGGGGGAGTTGGGATATTTAAAAAATCGAATTTCCAATTCACACACACATATTCATATTAATACACACTTATATACACAAATATGACAAATATAAGATATACAGAGATTCTAGTACTCTTCCAAAGATATAAAAAATTGTCAAAATAAGTATATATTATTTTGTGTGTGTGGGAATTTGATTGATTGATTGACTGGCTGACTGATTGACTTGCTGACTAGCTGATTAATTGACTGACTGACTGTTTGGCTGACTGGCTGACTGATATTCTGACTGATTGACTGGCTGACTGACTGATTGGATAACTGGCTGACTGATTGACTGGCTGACTGATTGACTGGATAACTGAGTGACTGGTAGACTGGTGACTGGTAGACTGGCTGACTGATTGACTGGCTGACTGATTGACTGGCTGACTGACTGATTGACTGACTGATTGGATAACTGGTTGACTAATAGACTGATTGACCAACTGGCTGACTGACTGGCTGACTGGTTGTCTGACTGGTTGTCTGACTGACTGACTGACTAGCTTACTGATTGACTGAATACTGGTTGACTGACTTATTGACTGACTGATTAACTGGCTGACTGACTGACTGACTTCTGACTGATAAAATTGACTGACTGATTGGCAGACTGACTGAGTGACTGACAGATTGCTTCCTGTCTCGTCCTGTTCCTGTCAGACCTAAAGAATAAGTGGCACCTGGTGGTGGACCGTCTGACTGTGCTGTTCCTCAAGTTCCTGGAATATTTCCACAAGCTGCAGCTCTTCATCTGGTGGCTCCTAGAGATACACATCATCAAGATCGTCTCTTCGTATATCATACTGGTCTCTGTTAAGGAGGTAAGGGCTGGGGTTTTGAGCCCAGCTGCCCTGCTTGCCACAAAACTGTGGCAAGGCTGAGCTACCGCCTAGGCATTACACTAACAATTGAATGACTAGCTACGTATCACCCAAACCATCTCTGTTTCAGTTGATCCTAATAACAGTCCTTGTCCACTCTTGTAAGTTTGTGTTTTTAGTAGTGATCTTTTAATAAAGCTAGTCGTGATACTGACACTAAACGTAACTGTTTCTCCTCTCTGGCAGGTGTCCTTGTTCAACTATGTATTCATGGCTTGCTGGGCCTTCGCTCTGCCCTTCAGTCAGTTCAGACCCCTAGCCTCCAGTATCTGCACAGTCTGGACCTGTGTTATCATCGTCTGTAAGATGTTGTACCAGCTGGAATCTATACAACCTGCCTCTTACTCCAAGAACTGCTCCATGGTGAGTAGGGCAATTCGGTGGGTAGAAAGTTGGTTGGTTGGTTGGTGACGGAATGGTTGGTTGGCTGATGAAATGGTTGGTTGGTGGTTGGTTTGTTGATGGAATGCTTGGTTGGTTGGTTGGTTGGTTGGTTGGTTGATGGAATGGTTGGTTGATTGATGGAAAGGTTGGTTGGTTGATGAATGGTTTGTTGGTTGGTTGGTTGGTTGGTTGGTTAATGGAATGGTTGGTTGATGGAATGGTTGGTTGATGGATGGAATGGTTGGTTGGTTGATGGAATGGTTGGCTGGATTGATAGGAATGCGTTAGTTGGTTGACAGAATGGTTGGCGCTGATAGAATGGTTGTTGATTGGTTGATGAATGGTTGGTTGGTTGATAGAATGATTCGGTCATGAATGGTTGGTTGGTTGGCTGATGGAAATGGTTGGTTGCGTGGGTTGGTTGGTTGATGGAATGCTGTTGGTGGTTGGTTGGTTGGTTAATGGAATGGTTGGTTGGTCTGTGAAAGGTTGTTGATGGATGGAATGGTTGTTGGTTGGTTGGTTTGGTTGGTTAATGGATTGGTTGGTTGATGGAAAGGTTGTGGTGATGGAATGGTTGTCTGGTTGATAGAAATGGTTGGTGTTGATGGAAAGGTTGGTTGTGTTGATGGAATGGTTGGCTGGCTGGCTGGTTGATAGAATGGTTGGCTGGCTGCTATAATGGTGGTGGTGATAGAATGGTGTGGTTGATGATGAATGGTTGGTTGGTGGTGGTTGATGGAATGGTTGGTTGCGCTGATGGAAAGGTTGGTTGTTGTGGCAAGGTTGTTTGTTGGTTGGTTGGTTGTTATGGATGGTTGGTTGGTTGATGGAAAATGTGGTTGGTTGAGGAATGTGTGTTGCGTGTTGGTGGTTGGTTAATGGAATGGTTTGTTGGTGGTTGATGGAAAGGTTGGTGGATTGGATGGAATGGTTGGCTGGCTGGTATGAATGGTTGGTTGGTTGGACAGACATGGTTGGCTGTGATAGAATGGCTGGTTGGTTGATAGAATGGTTTGGTGGTTGGTTGATGAAATGGTTGTTTGGTTGATGGCAATGCGTTGGCTGGATGATGGAATTGGTTGGTTGGAAGTGGTTGATGGAGTATGGTTGGTTTGGTTGGTTGATGGAATGGTTGTTTGGTTGATGAATGGTTGGCTGATGATGGAATGGTTGGTTGGAGGTTGGTTGATGGAAATGGTTGTTGCGTTAGTTGAGGGATGTTTGGTTCGCTGGCTGCTGAATGAAAAGGTTGGTTGGATGAATCATTGGCTGGGATGTTGCTTGGTTGACAGAATGGTTGGCTGGTTGATAGAACGCTGTTGGTTTGGATTAGGAATGGTTGGTGGTTGTTGATGAATGGTTGTTCTGCGTTGATGGAATGGTTGGCTGGATTGATTGGAATGGTTGTGGCTGGGTTGATGGAATGGTTGTGGTTGGAGTTCTGGTTTGATGGAATGGTTGTTTGCTGTTGATGGAAGGTTGGCGCGATGCGACTGAGAATGTGTTGCGTCTGGAGGTTGGTTTGATGGAATGGTTGGTTGGGTTGATGGAATTGGTTCTGGGCTGGCTGATGGAAAGTGTGTGGTGATGGTTGGTGCCGGTGCAGGAATGGTTGCGTTCGGTGATGGAATGGTTGGTTGGTGGGTGGAATGGTTGGCTTGGTTGATGGAATGGTTTGGCTGGCGAAAGCTTTGCAGTTCTGCAGAATGGTCTGGCTATGGCTTGGTGGTGATGGGAAATGGTTGGTGGTTGGATGGAAGTGGTGTTTGGTGATGGGAATGGTTGGTTAGTGGATGGAATGTTTGGTTGATGGAATGGTCTGGTTGGATGCGTGTTCGGTTGGTGAAGGAAGGTTGGTTGTTGATGGAATGGTTGGTTGGCTGGGCTGATGGAAAGGTTGGTGGTGGGTTGATGGGAATGGTTTGAATGGTGGCTGTGTGGCGAGAATGGTTGGTTGGTAATGGTATGAATGTTGGTGGTGGATGGAAGGTTGTTTGGTTTGAATGTTAATGGTTGTGAATGGTTTGTGGAATGGTTGGTTGGTGTGGAAGGTTGGTTGTGGGCTTGGTTTGTGAATGGATGTTGATGGATGAATGGTTGGCTGGTTGATGGAATGGTTGGTGGTGGATGGAATGGTTGGTTGGGTGATGGAATGGTTGGCTGCATGATGGAATGTTGGTTGGATGATGGAAATGGTTGGTTGATGGAATGGTTGGTTGGTGGATGGAATGGTTGGTTGCCAGTTGCATGGCATGGATTGGTTGTTCGGTAATCGAATGGTTGATTGTTTGTTGGAATGGTTGGTTGGTGGATGGAATGGTTTGTTGGTTGATGGAATGGTTTGTTGGTTGATGGAATGGTTGGTTGGTGGATGGAATGGTTGGTTGGTTGATGGAGTGGTTGGTTGGTTGATTAATCGAATGGTTGGTTGTTTGTTGGAATGGTTGGTTGGTGGATGGAATGGTTTGTTGGTTAATGGAATGGTTTGTTGGTTAATGGAATGGTTGGTTGGTGATGGAAAGTTTGGTTGGTGGTGGAATGGTATGCTGGTTGGTTGATGGAATGGTTGGTTGGTTGATGGAATGGTTGGTTGGATGGTTGTTTTGTTGGTTGATCAAATGGTCGGTTTGTTGATAGAAAGGTTGGTTGGTGATGGAATGGTTGGCTGGTTGTTTGGTCGGTTGGTTTATGGAATGGTTGGCTGGTGGATAGTTTTTTATTTCTGTTTCTCAATTCTATGCCGAAGCCTTGGCCAAAGATATTTGAACATATATATTCAAACGTATGGAGATAGATACCAATATGTAACTGTAACTGTAACTATGAACATTTTATGTTTTGGACTGACTACTCTTCATCCTCTTCTGGGTTGTTCGTAAGGGTACTTACAAAAGCATCGGGTCGTTTGAATATGGTTTGACTGACTGACTCCTGTTCTGATTCCTCTTCCTCCCCAGCCAATGAACTACACAGAGAAACAGAGAGAGGAAATGAAAGACTCGCTGCTGTACAAGGAGCCAGTAGACCCGTCCAACTGGGTCGGACTCAACAAGTTCAACCCTCTACTGGAGAACCTCAGGGTGAGGAGACACTAACCGATCACGTTTACTTATAAAACAAGACATCTGTGTAGTAGTATAGCATCACTTTGGGACATGCAAACATAGGAAATAGTTCTCAAACAAGATAGAAAACTCATACACTGAGTTTTTCATTAATCTCAGAACCCAGGACATTGGGAGAGACTCACCTTTGATTATCTGCCTGTGAGTCAGGACCAGTCTCTGAGTCAGGGCTAGAAGGACCCGTCTCTGAGTCAAGGCTAGAAGGACCGGTCTCTGAGTCAATGCTAGAAGGACCAGTCTGAGTCAGGGCTAGAAGGACCAGTCTCTGAGTCAAGGCTAGAAGGACCAGTCTCTGAGTCAGGGCTAGAAGGACCAGTCTATGAGTCGGGGCTAGAAAGACCAGTCTCCGAGTCAGGGCTAGAAGGACCGGTCTCTGAGTCAGGGCTAGAAGGACCAGTCTCTGAGTCAGGGCTAGAAGGACCAGTCTCTGAGTCGG
>NW_019944187.1:62531-63909 GCF_002910315.2 Salvelinus sp. IW2-2015 | reverse complement strand
CAGGGCTAGAAGGACCAGTCTCTGAGTCAAGGCTAGAAGGACCAGTCTGAGTCAGGGCTAGAAGGACCAGTCTCTGAATCAAGGCTAGAAGGACCAGTCTCTGAATCAAGGCTAGAAGGACCCGTCTGAGTCGGTGCTAGAAGGACCAATGTCTGAGTCAGGGCTAGGAGGACCAGTCTCTGAGTCAAGGCTAGAAGGACCAGTCTGAGTCAAGGCTAGAAGGACCAGTCTCTGAATCAAGGCTAGAAGGACCAGTCTCTGAATCAAGGCTAGAAGGACCCGTCTGAGTCGGTGCTAGAAGGACCATTCTGAGTCAGAGCTAGAAGGACCAGTCTCTGAGTCAAGGCTAGAAGGACCAGTCTGAGTCGGTGCTAGAAGGACCAGTCTCTGAGTCAGGGCTAGAAGGACCAGTCTCTGAGTCAGGGCTAGAAGGACCAGTCTCTGAGTCAGGGCTAGAAGGACCAATCTCTGAGTCAGGGGTAGAATGACCAGTCTCTGAGTCGGTGCTAGAAGGACCCGTCTCTGAGTCAAGGCTAGAAGGACCAGTCTCTGAGTCAAGGCTAGAATGACCAGTCTCTGAGTCAGGGCTATACTACACATCTACCTCTATCAACTGAGTCAGTACTGCAAAAATAACAAACAATTTATTTTCAAATGTACATCAAAGATCTATTCTGTTGCTTCACTGTTTCTTCCTCGCCTCCTCCTCCAGAACAACCTGCTGATGTTGGCCATGCTGGCGTTTGAGGTGACCATCTACCGTCACCAGCAGTACTACAGACTGAGGAACAAGCTCACCGCACCCGCCGCTCGCATCATCTTCCATGACATCACGCGGCAACACCTCGACAACGGCATCGTCAACTGTGTCAAGTACTTCATCAACTACTTCTTCTACAAGTTCGGGCTGGAGGTAGGTAGAAGCGAATATATTCAGAGAGATCACATGGGACGGAGGAAGGTAGAAACTATTATATTCAGAGATCATTTGGGCTAAACTTCACTCTCTCTCTCTACCTCTTTCTCTCCCTGTTCTAGACGTGCTTCCTACTGGCGGTGAATGTGATTGGCCAGCGTATGGATTTCTATGCTATGCTGCATGCCTTCTCTCTGATAGCCGTGATGTACAGACGGAGAAGGAAAGCTATAGCTGAGATCTGGCCTAAATACTGTTGTTTCCAGGCCTGTATTCTAACCTGGCAGTACTTTGTGTGCATCGGGATACCACCTGCAGCTTGCAAAGGTAGGTGTGTCTGTCTGTGTATGTACACAACATGACCCAAAAAATGTGTACACATGCTCGTCGAACATCTCATTGGAGTTGGTTCTCCCTTTGCTGCTATAACAGCCTCCGCTCTTCTGGGAAGGCTTTCCACTA
>NW_019944187.1:58692-62081 GCF_002910315.2 Salvelinus sp. IW2-2015 | reverse complement strand
TCCACTAGATGTTGGAACATTGCTGCTATAACAGCCTCCACTCTTCTGGGAAGGCTTTCCACTAGATGTTGGAACATTGCTGCTATAACAGCCTCCACTCTTCTGGGAAGGCTTTCCACTAGATGATGGAACATTGCTGCAGGGACTTGCTTCCATTCAGCCACAAGAGCATTAGTGAGGTTGGGCACTGATGTTGGGCGATTAGGCCTGGCTRGCAGTCGGRGTTCCAATTCATCCCAAAGGTGTTTGATCAGGGCTTTGAGGTCAGGGCTCTGTGCAGGCCATTCAAGTTCTTCCACAATGATCTTGACAAACCATTTCTGTATGGACATCGCTTTGTGCACGGGGGCATTGTCATGCTGAAACAGGAAAGAGCCTTCCCAAAACTGCTGCCACAATGTTGGAAGCACAGAATCGTCTAGAATGTAATTGTATTCTGTAGCGTTAACATTTTCCTTCACCGTAACTAAGGGATCAACCCCGAACCATGAAAAACAGCCCCAGACCATTATTTCTTCTCTTCCAAACTTTTTTTATTATACCTTTGTTCAACTAGACAGGTCATTTAAGAACAAATTCTTATTTACAATGATGGACTTGGAATAGTGGGTCAACTGCCTTGTTCAGGGGCAGAACAACAGATTTTTACCTTGTCAGCTGGGGGATTCGATCTAGCAAACTTTCAGTTACTAGTCCAATGCTCTAACCACTAGGCTACCTGCTGGTTACTAGTCCAACGCTCTAACCACTAGGCTACCTGCTGGTTACTAGTCCAACGCTCTAACCACTAGGCTACCTGCCGCCAGGTAGACTTTAACTGGCTAAACTGTACACTTGGCTCTATGCATTGGGGCAGGTATCGTTCTCCTGGCATCCGCCAAACCCAGATTCGTCCGTCGGAGTGCCAGATGGTGAAGTGTGATTCATCACTCCAGAGAACGTGTTTCCACTGCTCCAGAGTCCAGTGGTGGCGAGCTTTACACCATTCCAGCCGACGCTTGGCATTGTGCGTGGTGATCTTAGGCTTGTGTGCGGCTGCTCAGTCATAGAAACTAATTTAATGAAGATCCAGACGAACATTTCTTGTGCTGACGTTGTTTCCAGAGGCATTTTGGAACTCGGTAGTGAGTGTTGCAACTGAGGAAAGACGCGCTTTTTACGCGCTTCAGCACTCGACGATCCCGTTCTGTGAGCTTGTGTGGCCTACCACTTCGCGGCTGAGCCGTTGTTGCTCCTAGACGTTTCCACTTCACATTAACTGCACTTACAGTTGACCGGGGGGCAGCTCTAACAGGGCAGAAATTTGACGAACTGACTTGTTGGAAAGGTGGCATCCTATGACGATGCCACACAGTCACTGTGACGGTGCCACGTTGAAAGTCACTGAGCTCTTCAGTACGGACCATTCTACTGCCAGTGTTTGTCTATGTCTGTGTGCTCAATTTTATACACCTATCAGCAACGGGTGTGGCTGAAAAAGCCTGAATCCACTKATTTGAAGGGGTGTCCACATACTGCTGAATAGATAGTGTTTGTTGCATTATATAGTTTACATGTATTTGCCTGTTTAAGTGTGTGAAATGTGTGTGATTTTCTTATATTTTAATATAGTATTTTTTTTAATGTTGTTGCTTTCTACCCCTGCAGACTACCCATGGCGGTTCCCTAACTCTGCAATGGACTCCAACGTCATCAAGTGGCTATATTTCCCAGACTTCCACACCAACCCCAACCCAATCTTTCTCGTCTGTATGTATCATATTGTTCTGTTGGACTATAAAGGGATCAGTGGGGACAGGGTTGATATAATGGGATCGGTATGGACAGGGTTGGTATAATGGGATCGGTATGGAAGACGAGGCGTGCTGGTATCGATGGGATCGGCTATGGACACGCCGCGTTCGTCATAGGGCGCCGATGCGACGCTGCCCGGGTACATGGACATGGAGCGTTGGTAAGGTAAGGTAATGTGTGAGTGCGATCGGCGATTCAGGTATGCGGACAGGGTTGTACGTCATAAGGTGGAATCCAGGCCCTCAGTCACGACGCAGGTTGGATAGTGATACATAGCGGATCAGTATGAACGCAGGGTTGGTGCATATATGGGGATGCAGCCTATGGACAGGGCCTTGACCTATACGGCTGGGACTCACGTTCATCGGCCAGCGGTTGATATAATCGGATCAGGATGGACCAGGGTTTGATATGAGGATGGATCGGTAATGATACATGGGTTGGTATAATTGGGATCTGGTGGCGAAGGGTTGGGTATTAAGCTGAGAGTCGGTGGGCGACAGGGTTGGTATACTGAGATCGGTACATGGACAGGGTTGGATATGATGGATCGGGTATGAACAGGGTTGGGTATAATGGGATCGGTATGGACAGGGTTTGGTATAATGGGATCGGTATGAGACAGGGGTTGGTATACTATGGGATCGGTATGGTGACACGGGGTTGATATATTCGGGAGTCGGTATGGACAGGGTTGCATAATATTAGGACGTATGGAGAGGGGTTGGTATAGAGTGATCGGGTAAGGTGAACAGGGTTGGTATTAACCGGATGGGATGCAGTAATGGACAGGGGTTGGTCAATAAGTGGGCATCGGTATGGACAGGGTTGATATATTGGGATTCGGTGAATGGAGCATGGGGTTGGTATAGGATGGGATGGGTAAATGAACAGGGTTGGGTATAGGATGGGATCGGTATGGAAGGGTTGGTATAATGGGATCCGGTATGGAGCAGGGGTGTGGTTATAGATGGGAGAGGGTAGTGGAACAGGGTTGGGTAATAATGGGATCGGTGGGGACAGGGCTTGGTAATAGATGGGATGGGTATGGAACAGGGTTGGTATAAAGTGGGATCCGGCTATGAACAGGTTGGTATAATGGGGATCAGTATGGACAGGGTTGATCCTAATGGGATCAGTATGAACAGGGTCTGGTAGTAATGATCGGGTATGGACAGGGTTGGTATAAATGGGATTCTGTAATGGACCAGGCGGTTGGTAATAAATGGGAATCGGTATGAGACAGGGTTGGTATAGGATGGGATCAGTGGGGGACAGGGTTGGTATATAGATGGAATCGGTATGGACCAGTGCGTTGGTATACATGGGATCTGTATGGACCGAGGGTTGGTATATGCCGGCTGGGATCGGCTGGGGACAGGGTTTTTGGTATAGGATGGGATCAGTAAATGGACTAGGGTTGGGTATGAATGGGATCAGGTATCCGGAGCCAGCGGTTGGTATAAAGGGACTCAGTATGGGACAGGGTATTTGTATAATGGGATCGGTAGTGGAAGGGTTGAGTATACGATGGGGATGCGGTGGGGACACGGGTTGGTTATACAATGGGATCGGTATGGACCAGGGGTTGTATA
>NW_019944187.1:55137-55889 GCF_002910315.2 Salvelinus sp. IW2-2015 | reverse complement strand
TACATACCTGTCCACTCCATATATTATATTATCAACCGTAATTTCCATTTATTGATCGATCACAATCAGACTCTTACTGTAAGCCTCACCGTTATTGATCTAGTTCAAATGATGTGATTGATGGATGTATTTACAGATTATATTACAGAACAACCACAAACATTGTTTAGATTTTTCCTGTGCACTCAACATGATGCTTTTTCCTACTGTAGCTCAATGACCTAAAGATATATCTTATATGATTACAGACAAGGGGTTTTCCCATTTAGGTAAAGTGGTCAGGGAAAAGGGGATGAGGTTTGAACCTGGGTCTGTGCATTACACTGAGCTAAAGACTTGAACACATTGAACACATTAAACACGTTGAACACATTGAACACATTGAACACGTTGAACACATTGGACACGTTGAACACATTGGACACGTTGAACACATTGAACACGTTGAACACATGAAACACATTGAACATGTTGAACACATTGGACACGTTGAACACATTGAACACATGAAACACATGAAAAAATTGAACACGTTGGACACGTTGGACACATTAAACACATTGAACACGTTGAACACATTAAACACGTTGAACACATTGGACACGTTGAACACATTGGACACATTGAACACATTGAACACGTTGGACACATTAAACATATTGAACACATGAAACACATTGAACATGTTGAACACATGAAACACATTGAACACGTTGAACACATTAAACACATTGAACACATTGAACACGTTG
>NW_019944187.1:34890-53969 GCF_002910315.2 Salvelinus sp. IW2-2015 | reverse complement strand
GGATAAAGGTTTAAAAGGTTAGGTTATAGGATAAAGGGTTTAAAGGTTTAATAGATAAAGGGTTAAAGTGTTAATAGATAAAGGTTTAAAGGGAAGGTTAATAGGTAAAGGTTTAAAGGTTAGGTTATAGATAAAGGCTGGATAAAGGTTAATAGATAAAGGTTTAAAGGTTAGGTTAATAGAATAAAGGTTTAAAGGGAAGGTTAATAGATAAAGGTTTAAAGGTTAATAGATAAAGGTTTAAAGGTTAGGTTAATAGATAAAGGTTTAAAGGGAAAGTTAATAGTAAAGTTTAAAGGGAATGTTAGTAGATAAGGTTTAAAGGGAAGGTTAAATGGATAAAGGTTTAAAAAGGAAGGTTAATGGATAAAGTTTTAAAAGGAAAAATTAATGAGATAAAGGTATGAAGGTTTAGGTTAATAGATAAGGTTTAAAGGTTAGGTTTAATAGATAAAGGTTTAAAGTTAGGTTAATAATGATAAAGGTTTTAAAGGGAAGGTTAATAGGTAAAGGTTTAAAGGTTAGGTTACTAGATAAAGGTTTAAAGGGAAGGTTAATGGATAAAGGTTTAAAGGTTAGGGTTAATAAGATAAAGGTTAAAGGTTAAGGTTAATAGATAAAGGTTTAAAGGAAGATTAATAGATAAAGGTTTAAAGGGAAGGTTATTAGGTAAAGGCTTGATAAAGGTTAGGTTATAGATAAAGGCTGGAATAAAGGTTAATAGATTAAAGGTTTAAAGGGAATGGTAATAGATAAAGGTTTAAAGGGAAGGTTAATAGGTAAAGGTTTAAAGGGAAGGTTAATAGATAAAGGTTTAAAGGGAAGGTTAATAGATAAAGGTTTAAAGGTTAGGTTAATAGATAAAGGCTGGATAAAGGGTAATAGATAAAGGTTTAAAAGTTGGTTAATAGGTAAAGGTATAAAGGTTGGTTAATAGATAAAGGTTTAAAGGTTAGGTTAATAGGTAAAGGTTTAAAGGTTAGGTTAATAGATAAAGGCTGGATAAAAGGGTAATAGATAAAGGTTTTAAAGGGAAGGTCCCATATCAAGCAGACGGCTGTTGTGACTTACTGTCTCTTCAGCTGTTCCATAGACTTGTTTCTCTTCCTCCAGTCTGGCTCTGACTGCCTTCACTATAGTAGCCTGGAACAATTCAGCCCCTCTGAAACACACAACATACATCATCACATCACAGATACATTACCATATCACAGATACATTACATATCCCAGATACATTATCACATCACAGATACATTACCATATCCCAGATACATGATCACATCACATATACATTACCATATCAACAGATACATGATCACATCAACAGATATTGTACATTACCACATCACATATGCGCATTACCATATCACAGATACATTATCATATCAACAGATACATTACCAATCACAGATACGTTACCTATATCACAGATACTGTACATTACCACATCACATATGCATTACCATATCACAGATACATTATCATATCACAGATACATTACCACATCACAGATAACGTTACAATATCACAGATACTGTATACATTACCACATCACATATGCATTACCATATCACAGATACATTACCATATCACAGATACATTACACATCACATATGCATTACCATATCAGCAGATACATTACCATATCACAATACATTATCATTATCACAGATACATTACTATATCACATATACGTTTCACTATCAGATACATTATCATATCACAGATACTTACCATATACAGATCATTACCATATCACAGATCCATTACACCAGAACATGATCATATTCACATATACGTATCATCACAGTACATACAGCGGAGTGAGAACAGTTGCAAAAGAGTTTGCTGGTGCAATGGAGGTCTATGGAACCACACTGGTGTGATGAGTAACCTGGTGTGCATGAGTACCTGGTGTGATGGAGTAACCTGGTTGTGATGAGTAACCTGGTGTGATGAGTAAACCTGGTGTGATGAGTAACCTGGTGCGATGAAGTAACCTGTGTGATGTTGAGTACCTGGTGTGATGAGTAACCTGGTGTGATGAGTAACCTGGTGTGGATGAGTAAAACCTGGTGTGATGAGTAACCTGGTGGTGTGAGTAACCTGGTGTGATGAGTAACCTGGTGTGATGAAACTGGTGTGATGAGTAACCTGGTGTGATGAGTAACCTGGTGGATGAGTAACCTGGTGTGATGAGTAACCTGGTGTGATGAGTAACCTGGTGTGATGACCTGTAACCTGGTGTGTTGAGTAGACCTGGCTGGTGGATGAGTAACCTGGTGCGATGAGTAACCCTGGTGCGATTGAGTAACCGGTGGTGAGTAACCTTGCCTGAGACCTAAAGACTTGAGTTAGCTTCCCCAACCTAATGCCTAGACTTTAGCTCAGTTCTCTGCTGCAGTGGCTGGAACGAATTGCAAAAATACTGAAGCTGGAGACTTTATTTCCCTCACCAACTTTAAACATCTGCATATCTGAGCAGCTAACCGATCGCTGCAGCTGTACATAGTCCATCTGTAAATAGCCCACCCAATCTACTACCTCATCCCCATACTGTTTTTATTTAACCTTTCTGCTCTTTTGCACCACCAGTATCTCTACTTTGCACATCATCATCTGCTCATTATCACTCCAGTGTTAATCTGCTAAATTGTAATTATTCGCTACTATGGCCTATTTATTGGCCTACCCTCCTCATGCCATTTACACACACTGTATATAGACTTCTTTTTTTCTACTGTGTCATTGACTTGTTATTGTGTTAGTTGGTTTGTTCGTTGTTTATTCCATGTGTAACTCTGTGTTGTTGTCTGTGTTACACTGCTTTGCTTTATTTTTGGCCAGGTTCGCAGTTGTAAATGAGAACTTGTTCTCAACTGCCTAACTGGTTAAATAAAGGTGAAATTAAAAAATTAAAAATACATTTTTTTGTGGCATTTAAAGGACCTGGGGTTTGGAACCCCAGTTGTGTTTATACCTGGAGGCCAGTATCTGTGAGGCCCCTGATGTCAGCACCACATGTAGGAAGTAGTAACTCCATGAAGACACGTCTCTGCAACAGCAGGAAGGCAAAACAGATACTGTCCCAGATGATACCAAAGCCTCGTCTTTGGGCAGATCACACTTCTTAACCGTCCGCAGCTAGGAGGAAGAACACACACACACATATACACACACACACATATACACATACACACATATACACACACACACCACACACAACACACAACACACACACACACACACACACACACACACACACACACACACAACACACACACACACCACACACACACACACAGCACACACACACCACACACACACACACACACACACAACACCACAACGGACCACCTTTAGTTGTATCATTTCTACATTTAATCTCCTTCTTAAAACACGTACATATTTAATTGATTAATTTTAACTGTTGAAATGTCACTGAACTTCCTGACGTTTAGTGATCCGTTATTCAGTGAGAGACTTACGTGTGATGTCTCTGTTGATGACGACCTGTATCCCTTGATGGTGCAGGCCAGACTGAGGAGCTGGATCAGCCAACAATTGTTGACCACCAGGACGTTGATGTAACCACAGGCCAGGATCTTGATCACAACACAGAGACGAGGAATCAGATATACAGGCTGGCCAAGAAAGGTTTAAACAAGGACTAGTCAAGTGGAATAACTACAGGTGAATCAGATCTCACAGGGTGAATCAGATCTACAGGTGAATCAGATCTACAGGGTGAATCAGATCTACAGGGTGAATCAGAACTACAGGTATCAGAATCTAACAGGGTGAATCAGATCTAACCAGGGTGAATCAGATCTACAGAATGAATCAGAACTACAGGGTGAATCAGAACTACAGGGTGAAATCAAGAACTACAGGGTGAATCAAGATCTACAGGATGAATCAGAACTACAGGTGAATCAGATCTACAATTAACCTTCCCTTTAAACCTTTATCTATTAACCTTCCCTTTAAACCTTTATCTATTAACCTAACCTTTATCCAGCCCTTACCTATTAACCTTCCCTTTAAACCTTTATTTTTTAACCTAACCTTTATCCAGCCGTTATCTATTTACATAACCCTTATCCAGCCTCTAACAGGCCAAATGGTCCAAATAGTATTTGCTTTCTTTCAATATTGTTCTAGAAACATGGAAGAAGAGAGAGAAACCTTGTCTGCTTTCTCTTGATAGATCGAACTGAGTGTTGTCATTCAAACATCTTTCTGTCTCCGTCTCTCTCCCTCTCAGGATGGACCGTATAAAGCAGCGCCAGGAGAAGTTTAAGAGTGGGAAGAAAAAGATGTTGAGCCTGGCTCAGGAATCTGGGGACAGAGAGAACCCCATCCAGCCACAGGAGTCAGGGGACAGAGAGTACCCCATCCAGCCACAGGAGTCAGGGGACAGACAGAACCCCATCCAGCCACAGGAGCAGGAGGAAGAGGATGATGGTACTGTATCATGATGAAGGCTCTTAACGTCTCTCTAGGAGTACTGATGTTAAAACTAGGTGGAATGGCTAATCAATATAGACTGGGTGTTGGTTAGTTCTCATGGCACGTTTAGGAAACCCTGGAGTAGATTTTCATACCATCCCAATCATTATAATATCATTACTGCAAACAATGTTGTGGTCACAATGCTTCATGAAGATATATATATATATTTTTTTAAAGATACCGTTTAACTTGCACAAAGTCTGAATGAAGAAATATTTTTGCAATATAAAGCATAATTGATCTACATGTGAAACCATTTTTATTTTAGGAGCAGAGCGAGAAAGAGAGAAAGAGAAAGTGAAAGAAACAGCCAAGACTAAAAAAAGGCAGTGGTGGCGGCCTTGGGTTGACCACGCCTCCAGTAGGTTGACCCCTCCTTCTTTCTCCGCTCTGATTGACTGTTGTGTCCTTGACCAGAACTATCAGAGGATCCCCATACTGCACCTGGGCTCCAGACGACCCAAAACAAACGTCAATGTTCCATCCAGACCTCAGTCCTTTTCTGTCTCTATTTAAGGCCCCTCGATTCATTAATTAATTGATTAGTTAATTGTTCGACTGATTGATGAACCGTAAAACATCAGAAATATACAGACGGGATAGTGGTCAGATTTGCTGGAATTAAATAAGACAATACTACAATATGCCTCAACTAATGGCAATGGGGGCCATAAATAGACTATTTCCCACGAGAGAAAAGAAAATAACTGATGCCTGTGATGTTTGTGGTTGTGGTCCTGGTGAGGCCACAGTAGGGAATCTCTCGTTGTGAAAGATTCTATTAGACAGAGCAAAGTGCCTTCTCCCTTTTCATTCTTTCTTTCTTGGAAGAATGAAGGGTGAAGGATTATGTCTCTGTTATAGTCATGATCACCAATATATGTGTCTCGCACGAGGGGAAAACTGAGCAATACTGATCAGAACGATCCACATTTAATAAGGTTTGAAGGTTTTAATAAGGAAAAACAAGTTTCAAAATTGACATTGAAAAGCTGTAGAAAACTAAACCCACGTTTCTCTGAGGTGTGTCTCAGTTGTTCTCTGTGGTGTGTCTCAGTTGAATTGATTTCTTAGGATCACCCCGTCATATCGTTGCGTTCATTATATGATTTACNAAGTCAGGTGCAGGAGAGCAGAGATTGTGAACAGGCGCACACTTTATTGAGGCAAAAGTGAAAAACGCGCAAAACAGTCACAAGAATTATGTTTATCAATAAACATCTTCGTGAAATACCACGGAAAAAACAAACCAGTCTGGCGTGTCAACAACAAACAAGTAACACAAACAATCTCACACAAAGACACGATGGGGAACAGAGGAATAAATACATGTAGATTGATTGGGGAATGAAAACCAGTTGTGCAGGGAACAAGACAAAACAAATGGATACATGAAAAATGGAGCGGCGATGGCTAGAAAGCCGGTGACGCCGCCCGAACAAGGAGAGGAGCCGACTTCGGCGGAAGTCGTGACACCCAAATATCTACTGTTGGTTTGTTATGTAATTCTGTGAGATTATTTAGTTAGTTAGTAAATAAATTACTAAGTGAATTTGTATATCGCTGGTTCATCATTTAGGCTAGGGTTCGTGCAGATATCCAAGGGTTTGTGACATTCAGTAACGAGAACTAATGAGGTAATAATACATTAATGAGAATGACTAATCGATAAGATAATAAAATATCTGAAGAGTTATATTCGGGAAATTGACACTATAAACAACATTTTTTCCGTGGTGCCCCGACTTCCCAGTTAATTAAAGTTTCATGATTAGTTTAATCGCATAATTAAATTACACATAGAGAATTGATTTGATAAAATAACAGTCTTCACATTTAATGATATTCACAGACACGACAGCTGTAACGTAACAAAATGTGGGGAAGGGGTCTGAATACTTTCCGAATGCACCATATTACCCAGCATCCTTTACTCCTGTTCCCCTACTGTGGCTCTTCTGTTCAAGGACATAAGTCAGTTTCAACTATTACAATTCTTTTAAAGGTCTGCCCAAATCACCTCAATCTATGCCATGTCTTAGTAAACAAACTAATATGCTAATATTGTGTGTCTAACATTGTGTTTGCTTTCCCTTATCAACTTCATCCCACTAGTAGGCTTTTTGAATCCAACCAACCTCTGCTGTCTCACACTTACCTAGTTTACAGACTCTCAACACCCCAAAATATCACCTGCTTTCAAGCCCTTTCCTCCAGTTAATATTAACAGCACCTTGCTCTCTACTCATCAGTGGTGAGAAGTGGAGATTATTACTTGTTTGAAACTGACAGTGAAGAAGAGGAGGAAGAGGAGGAGAAAAGAGAGGATCAAGAGCTGCCCAAGAAGTCAGCGTTTCAGGTGAGCTCCAGACCAGACCAGCGTCAACGTTTCCTCACTATACTAAAGTAGTTGCGCCGTATTACTGTAGTGTGAAATATTTCATTGTATTTCATTGTCAATATTGTCTAGTTTAGTATCAGATTATCTGTTGCCACTACTAGTGTTGGAAAAGATATGTACTTTCATCTTTCTGTTTTCTACTAACTACCCTTACCACCCTTTATCCATCCTCTTCAGCGAGCAATTGGGAAGTTTGCCTCAGCCCTTATAGCTCTGCCCAGATCTATCATTAAACTGCCCAAAACCATCCTTCAGTATGTAATCAGGGCAGCCAAGGTACCAAATAACAGATTCAGCATCTCCTCTTACCACAGCCTGTGTAGACTGTATCCTGTGTCCTCAGCCTGTATCTCCTCTTACCCCACAGCCTGTGTAGACTGTATCCCGTGTCCTCAGCCTGTATCTCTTCTTACCACAGCCTGTGTAGACTGTATCCTGTGTCCTCAGCCTGTTTTGTGTAGATATGCTGTTTCAATGAAGGCCAATGCATGTATAGCCAACTGTCTTTCCATCCCATATCCGATCCAATACCATATCCATTTAGAAACAAAAAATATCCGAAATATTCCAGACTGGATGGGGATGGAACTACAGTGGTCCTTCTGTCATGTGTTTTAAGTGACAGATTGTTTTGAAGCAGTTTGCATGAACTTGAGCCTTTTACCAACAGGTCTCAGAAAATGCATTGGTGTTGTTATCACACATTTGAGATTGTGGGGTGGTTTGCTCTATTGTACTAGAGTCTGTACAAGGTTAAAAATATTTACAATAGAGGCTTCGATATTGTCGCCTAGTCACGATGAAGCCATTGTTACAAATTACAATATAAGAGTGTAAAACACCATAAATCGCAGGTGGGCGTCTACCTTTTGTACTGATGTGCAGTGAAGCAAAAACACTCTAAAATTGTCATATTTTCTTTGTGACTCAGATCTCGATTGTTTTGATTTGTCTGTGGTTTAAAGGGTTAACTAATGGTCACCTGGCTTGCCATTTGCTCTTGTTTTATTTGCCTTTGAGTGTTCCCGCCTTGACCGTAGCACTCCTTTGATTGGCCTGAATCCTTGAGATCTGTGTGATTGGCCTGAATCCTTGAGATCGGTGTGATTGGCCTGAATCCTTGAGATCTGTGTGCATAACAATTTTTTTCCTGTACAAATTGTCATCTATATATGAATCAACACGAAAAAAATACATGAATCAATACATGAATCAATACAAATCAATACATGAATCATTACATTAATCAATGAGAATTAATACATGAATCAAAACATGAACAATACATGAATCAACACAAATCAATACATTAATCATTACATGAATCAACGCGAATCAATACATGAATCAATACATGAACAATACATGAATTGACATGACTCAATACATTAATTAACACATGAATCAATACATGTATCAACACATGACTCAATACATCATTTTGCGAAAGTCACAGTTAAGAGCGAATCAGGATCCTTCCCTTTATGTCCAAACTAACATTGTGCTACCTGTACTGTACGATCCCAGTTTGTCTACCATGCCTGGATAACAGACTCCAAGGCAGCCATGAAGGAACGAAGCAAAGAGAAGCGTAAGTTCTGGAAGAGGTACACCAAGAGAGACAAACACAAGAAGGACAAGAAGGAAGGTAAGTTAAGAGATATCAAGGAGTGTTATAACAGAGTCACTGATATAAAGAAAATCATCAGCATACATCATTTGACCAAATAGCCCAGTTTCAGAAGAAGATCACGAGAATAGATCAACGCATCATTCTGTTCTTACAACCTCTGAGGACTCATGCTACTTCCTTAGTTCTCACGGAAGATCAGTCTTTAATCTGTGATGATTCAAAAAGCATCGTTATTTTACAAGATCCCTTTATGCTACACTTTATGCTTGATTCACCAACCTCTTAATTCACGTAGATAACGTAAGGCTTGTTTGTGAAAGCGAAAAGCAGGGGGGAGAAAGGACATCCCTGACGACTACCCCAAGATGTCCAGTAGAAGGGGTTCTCACACTCACTAATTTTAACCCAAATCTACTGTAATTGATTGAATTGTTGTGTTACTCTCTGTAACTTGGCCAGCAGCATATCACCCAGCATCCCACTGCTGACTTGCTTCTGAAGCTAAGCAGGGTTGGTCCTGGTTGGTCCCTGGATGGGAGTCCAGATACTGCAGGAAGTGGTGTTGGAAGGCACCTTTTCTTCTGGTCTAAAAAAATGTCCCCAGGGCAGTGATTGGGGACATTGCTCTGTGTAGGGTGCTGTCTTTTGGATGGGGTGTTAAGTGGGTGTCCTGACTCTCTGTGTTCACTAAAGATCCCATGGCACTTATCGTAAGAGTAGGGGTGTTAACCCCTGGTGTCCTGGCTAAATTCCCAATCTGGCCATCAAACCATCATGTTCACCTAATAATCCCCAGTTTACAATTGGCTCATTCATCCCCCCTCCTCTCCCCTGTAACTATTTCCCAGGTTGTTGCTGTAAATGAGAATGTGTTCTCAGTTAACTTACCTGGGGGGAAAAAATACACTACAATTTTGTTTTGTTGTTTTGTTGTGTTATTCTGTGCAGGTCATGTGACTATAGAGATGGAGGAAGATCAGGAGGGAACACAGAAGAAGAAGTCTGACGGACCAGGTGGGTGTCACAGACCCTTTCAAATACTGTAGTATATGTATATACACAGCCACTTACACGGAGGGACAACCACCAGTCTTGGTATTCTATATATATTCTATATATATATTATAGGTTCTTACTATAGTCTACTCAGAATCTATGATTGTGATGACGAGGATCTGGATCATGGGTGTTTTAGCTAGTTTAGTTGAGTGCCCCGATGTCACTTTGGATAAGATTGTCTGCTGCAAAAATGTAAATCTCTTTCCACGTACCACCAGACAACATCCTGAAGCGAGTGTTCAACATCATCAAGTTCACCTGGGTGTTGTTCCAGACCATGGTGGAGAGCTTCACCAAGTGGATGAACAACGTGTGTAGAGAACACATAGACATCTCCACCGTGCTGCGTATTGAGAGATGCATGCTCACTAGAGAGGTCAAAAAGGTACTACTTTCTGCTGTCACTCTCTCTTTTTACTTAACCTTTACTTAACCAGGCAAGTTAGTCAATAACAAATTCTTATTTTCAATGACGGCCTAGAAAACAGTGGGTTAACTGCCTTTTTCAGGGGCTGAACYACAGATTTTTTAACCTTGTCAGCTCGGGGATTCGATCTTGCAGTCCAATGCTCTAACCACTAGGCTACGCTGCCGCCCCTACACTCTAACCACTAGGCGACCTGCCTCCCCTTTGAGTATCTTGTCTTACATAAACACTCTGTAAATAGTTAGATCCGATTTTTTTTACTTTGTTATATAGCAAACTAGAAAACAAAACGGAGATGAAATGACTATCCTGATCTAACCTCCTCCCCCCCTGCAGGGCAACGTCCCGTCCAGAGAGAGTATCCACATGTTCTA
The DNA here is from genome assembly GCF_002910315.2 of Salvelinus sp. IW2-2015. Lineage (NCBI taxonomy): Eukaryota > Metazoa > Chordata > Actinopteri > Salmoniformes > Salmonidae > Salvelinus > Salvelinus sp. IW2-2015. Next base: position 43,558 of record NW_019944187.1, on the reverse strand, counting down.
CCAGAAGCAGATGCGTATGAGCATGTCCCGGGGGTCCAGCCTGGACCGGCTCAGTGAGGAGGACAGTGCGTCGGGGGGGTCTCACAGGGTCCGCAGGAGGAGAGGCGACTATCGCATGGAGAGCCAGGACAGCATGGCATCTTTGGCATCACGAGACAGCATATCCAGGTAAGTGTATCGGACGTGAACTAACCTGAGGCATCAGAACGGAGTGCTCGGGTTGGGGTGTAGGGTTTGAGCATAAAATTACCGTTTATTGGTCAGATGCACACAGTACAGAGAAATGCTTACTTGCTGACTCTCCTCAACAATAAAAATATCAATCAAGAATCAAACACCAAATACAAAAGTCTCCAAATAACAAGTAGTAATAAAAAGCAGAAAAAAAGACTGAGCAGAGTACTGGATAAATCCTATTATTGCATTCTATATCTATTTCTAGGGCTTGATCAGCATCTTCAGCATGAGCGATGAGAAATCACATCACCCCCTTACCTTTTGTAAACTTCCACATGTGTGTCATGTGGAAGCCATGTTGTAACCATTGTGTCATTCCACTCATTTATTTCTCATCTCTCCATCTCTTTATCGCATCAGTGCCTACACTGAGGCCACCATGCTGTTCTCCCGCCAAGACACGCTGGACGAGCTGGACGGAATGCCGTCAGACGTTCACATTCCCAAAACCAGTGAGCGTGCCCGGCCAAAACTCCGTAAGATTTACGGCCTGGACGCCTCCAAATCGACTGACAGCAGCAGCAGCCAAGTGTCCAGGTGCCTGGTCCAAGCTGAAATCTTTCTCCTTCACCTCCTCTTCCATCCTCTTTTGTCACTCTCTTCTTTCGCCTCCTCATCCCCTCCTCTCCTTTCTCATCCTCCTGTTCCTTCTGTCATGACGTTATTATTATTCATGTGACAAATGCTATTCATCGAATAATTAACTATGTTTATAATTACGTGATCAAATTAATCAGGTAACCATTAACTCAGTAACCTGGGGCACCATGGGAAAAGTTTTTTTAATGAGTTACCGTTCCCCAAATGAACTTAAAGAATATCAGAAGATCTATTTCCTAGCAGTCACTGATTAATTAATTTCCTAATCAGTCTCATTCTTAACATCGCATAATTCCGGGTCTCACTAAATCATTCCTTACCACACCAATTGAGTTGATTATTTATTTACTAACAAGCTAAGTGATAATATAAGATACACAAACACACAGTCTGGGCTATTGATTAGAACTTAGTACAACGAACCGGTCCCTAGTGGACCAACACGATATGACACGTGTTACACAAGATGGGGATTTAGAAAGAGAGAGAGAGAGAGAGAGTGCATGAGAGAAAAGCACACTTAGATACATTTGTAAACTATGCTTAGTTTTAGCCCTAACACCTTGCTCCGAACAGCCGCTCTTATGGGTCAGAATTATAATGAATGTATTTACTTGTTGAAAGTCTCCGTTGGGTTTCTCTTCTTCTTCGTGGACTGAGTTCCGCTTAGGAGGTTTAGCTGACGACCTTCTACTCCGATGGCGGCGTCTCCTCCATTACCGGGTGTAAGTCTCTGATTGTCCACACGATGTCACACTTTCCTTTTTCTTGGTTGTCTGTTCCTTGAACTCGTTCTGAGAGTAGTTTTCTCAGGAGGTTAATCAGCCCGTGTTGACGCTCCCAGCTTGGGTAGGAAGGCCGTGTAGACAATCGATGATTTGAAGAGAATAACTGTCTGGTTCTTCTGGAATTCACCTTCTTAGATACAGTCAATCAATCAATCAATGAAATGTATTTATAAAACCCTTCTTACATCAGCTGATGTCACAAAGTGCTGTACAGAAACCCAGCCTAAAACCCCAAACAGCAAGCAATGCAGGTGTAGAAGCACAGTGGCTAGGAGAAACTCCCTAGAAAGGCAGGAACCTAGGAAGAAACCTAGAGAGGAACCAGGATCTGAGGGGTGGCCAGTCCTCTTCTGGCTGTGCTGGGTGGAGATTATAACAGTACATGGCCAAGATGTTAAAACGTTCATATCTTCAAACCACCAACTTACTACCCTGAGACAAGGCTGAGTAAAGCCCATGAAGATCTCCCCCATGGCACGAACCCGAGGGGGGCGCCAACCCGGACAGGAAGATCACATCAGTGACTCAACCCACTCAAGTGACACACCCCTCCTAGGGAAGGCATGGAAGAGCACCAGTAAGCCAGTGACTCAGCCCCTGTAATAGGGTTAGAGGCAGAGAATCCCAGTGGAGAGAGGGGAACCGGCCAGGCAGAGACAGCAAGGGCTGTTCGTTGCTCCAGTGCCTTTCTGTTCACCTTCACACCACTGGGCCAGACTACACTCAATCATAGGACCTACTGAAGAGTCTTCAATAAAGACTTAAAGGTCGAGACTGAGTCTGCGTCTCTCCTCACATGGGTAGGCAGACCATTCCATAAAAATTGAGCTCTACAGGAGAAGGCCCTGCCTCCAGCTGTTTGCTTAGAAATTCTAGAAACAATAAGGAGGCCTGCATCTTGTGACCATTGCGTACGTGTAGGTATGTACGGCAGGACCAAATCGGAAAGATAGGTAGGAGCAAGGCCATGCAATGCTTTGTAGGTTAGCAGTAAACATTTGAAATCAGCCCTAGCCTTAACAGGAAGCCAGTGTAGAGAGGCTAGTACTGGAGTAATATGATCAAATTGTTTGGTTCTAGCCAAGATTCTAGCAGCCGTGTTTAGCACTAACTGAAGTTAATTTAGTGCTTTATCCGGGTAGTCGGAAAGCAGAGCATTGCAGTAGTCTAACCTAAAAGTGACAAAAGCATGGATACATTTTTCTGCATCAATTTTGGACAGAAAGTTTCTGATTTTTGCAATGTTACGTAGATGGAAAAAAGCTGTCCTTGAAACAGTCTTGATATGTTCGTCAAAAGAGAGATCAGGGTCCAGAGTAACACCGAGGTCCTTCACAGTTTTATTTGAGACGACTGTACAACCAATACGATTAAATGTCAGATCCAACAGAAGATCTCTTTGTTTCTTGGGACCTAGAACTATCATCTCTGTTTTGTCCGAGTTTAAAAGTGAAAAATGTGCCACCATCCACTTCCTTATTTCTGCAGGCTTCCAGGGAGGCCAATTTTGGGGCTTCATCGAAATGTACAGCTGTCGTCCGCAAAGTTCACATTATGTTTGGTATCAAAAGCGGCACTGAGGTTTATTATGTTCAACAAAGGAGGGCCAAGCACAGGAAGCAGCTCTTTCAGTAATTTAGTTCTAATAGGGTCCAGTATGCAGCTTGAAGGTTTAGAGGCCATGACTAGTTTCATCAATGTGTCACTTCACTGTCACTTCACTACTGAAGGAGGGATGCTGCTTTTTAGTTCGCTTGCGACAATATCAAAAATACATTTTGGATTGTTCTTATTCTCCTCAATTAAGTTGGAAAAATAGGATGATTCAAGCAACAATGAGGGCTCTTCGATACTGCACGGTACTGTCTTTCCAAGCTAGTCGGAAGACTTCCAGTTTTGGTGTAGCGCCATTTTCCGTTCCAATTTTCTGGAAGCTTGCTTCAGGGCTCGGGTATTTTCTGTATACCAGGGAGCTAGTTTCTTATGACAAATGTTTTTTGTTTTTAGGGGTGCGGCTACATCTAGGGTATTACGCAAGGCTGAATGTAGTTCCTCAGTTAGGTGGTTAACTGATTTTTGTACTCTGACGTCCTTGGGTAGGTGGAGGGAGTCTGGAAGGGCATTTAGGAATCTTTGGGTTGTCCGTGAATTTATAGCACGGCTTTTGATGATCCTTGGTTGGGGTCTGAGCAGATAATTTTTTGTGATTGCAAACGTAATAAAATGGTGGTCCGATAGTCCAGGACTATGAGGAAAAACAAGTAGGTCCAGAGACATGTTGGACAAAACCCGTTGAGTCGATGATGGCTCCGAAAGCCTTTTGGAGTGGGTCTGTGGACTTTTCCATGTGAATATAAAAGTCACCAAAAATTTGAATATTATCTGCCATGACTACAAGGTCTGATAGGAATTCTGGGAACTCAGTGAGGAATGCTGTATATGGCCCAGGAGGCCTGTAAACAGTAGCTATAAAAAGTGATTGAGTAGGCTGCATAGATTTCATGACTAGAAGCTCAAAAGACGAAAACGCATATTTTTTTTTTTGTACATTTAAATTTGCTATCGTAAATGTTAGCAACACCTCCACCTTTGCGGGATGCACGGGGGATATGGTCACTAGTGTAAACAGGAGGAGAGGCCTCATTTAACACAGTCAATTCATCAGGCTTAAGCCATGTTTCAGTCAGGCCAATCACATCAAGATTATGATCAGGGATTAGTTCATTGACTATAACTGTCTGGAAGTGAGGGATCTAACATTAAGTAGTACCCTATTTAGAGATGTGAGGGYTCTAACATTAAGTAGCCCTATTTTGAGATGTGAGACACCACAATCTCTTTCAATAATGACAGCAATGGAGGAGGTTTTTATTCCAGTGAGATTGCTAGAGCAAACACCGCCATGTTTAGTTTTGCCCGACATAGATCGAGGCACAGACACGGTTTCAATGGGGATAGCTGAGCTGACTACACTGACTGTGTTAGTGGCAGACCCCACTAAGCTGGCAGGTTGGCTAACAGCCTGCTGCCTGGCCTGCACCCTAATTCATTGTGGAGCTAGAGGAGTTAGAGCCCTGTCTATACAGCCCTGATAGATAAGATGAGAGCACCCCTTCAGCTAGGATGGAGTCCGTCACTCCTCAGCAGGCCAGGCTTGGTCCTGTTTGTGTGTGAGTTACCTGCAAATTATATATTTTGGGAGGGGCAGAAAACTGTTTTCAACCAGAGATTGAGTTTTGAGACTCTGCTGTAGAGCTCATCACTCCCCCTAACTGGGAGGGGGCCAGAGACAATTACTCGATGTCGACACATCTTTCTAGCTGATTTACACGCTGAAGCTATGTTGCGCTTGGTGACCTCTGACTGTTTCATCCTAACATTGTTGGTGCCGACGTGGATAACAATATCTCTATACTCTCTACACTCGCCAGTTTTAGCCTTAGCCAGCACCATCTTCAGATTAGCCTTAACGTCGGTAGCCCTGCCCCCTGGTAAACAGTGTATGATCGCTGATGATTCTTTTTAAGTCTAATACTGCGGGTAATGGAGTCACCAATGACTAGGGTTTTCAATTTTTCAGAGCTAATGGTGGGAGGCTTCGGCGTCTCAGACCCCGTAACGGGTGGAAGAGAGACCAGAGAGGCTCGGCCTCTGACAGCGACTCGTTGCTTAATGGGAAAAAACGGTTTAAAGTTTCTGTCGGCTGAATATGCGACACCGGTTGAGCATTCCTACAGCATTTCCCTCCAGAAGCCATGAGAAAGTTGTCCGGCTGAGGGGACCGTGTGAGGGGATTTATACTACTATCTGTACTTACTGGTGGCACAGACGCTGTTTCATCCTTTCACACACTGAAATTACCCTTGCCTAACGATTGCATCTGAAGCTGGGCTTGCAGCACAGCTATTCTCGCCGTAAGGCGATCGTTCTCCTGTATATTATGAGTACAGCGACTGCAATTAGAAGGCATAATGTTAATGTTACTACAGGTCCTGTAGAACCATGTCCAGATAAAGCGTCCGGGCGAAAAATTTGAATGAAAAAAGTTGAGGAAGGGGAAAAAATTTAAATATAGAACGGTAATTAAAAAGTAAAAAACATAAAGTTGACAGGTAGCAAAGTAACGTTAGCAACAAGAGAAATACATTCCTCACATGATAAATGAGGATCTACGCCCCCAGGGAACCCGGAGAGCCATAAAGTAATCAACCATAGCCCTGGTTCCTTTGTCCTCAACCTCATGTTGCGTTTTGGGAACACGACTATCCAGTAGACCTTGGCTGCAGTTAACTTAGTCTGTGTGTAAATTCTTAACTTACAAGTTTTATACCCTCCGGTCACAAAGGGGCGTTTCCGTCTTCATGGCATTCTCTGAACGTCAAAAATCAGATTTTACGTGTCCATTTAAACCACTGTAAATATACTCTGCAGTGGCCTATTTGGTATTTGATTAAAATCCCCATTACTCTTCCACACAAAACATGAAACATGACATAATACATAACATCAATAGACAAGAACAGCTCAAGGACAGAACTAGATAAATGTAAAAATGGCACACGTAGCCTCCATATCAATACATACATACAAACAATCTAGGTCAGGTTTGCTGTTCATTTGAGCAATATGAGATGGAAGGAAGTTCCATGCAATAAGGGCTCTATATCATACGGTACGTTTTCTTGAATTTGTTCTGGATTTGGGGACTGTGAAAAGACCCCTGGTGGCATGTCTGGTGGGGTAAGTGTGTGTGTCAGAGCTGTGTGTAAGTTGACTATGCAAACAGTTTGCAATTTACAACACATTAATGTTTCTTATAAAAAGAAGAAGTGATGCAGTCAGTCTCTCCTCAACTGTTAAATTGTAAACTGTCATGGTCAACACATATAGATTCAATGGTTGTAAAGATGGGGAGAGGTCTGTCCGTAGTAAAGAGATGCTCTGGTTTTTGTTTTTTTGACAACACATTCCACAAGAAAAGTGCCCCGGGCTCTAGTTTTATCTTATCTTGATTATTGTCCAGTCGTGCTGCAAGGAAAGACTATGCAACAGCCACACCATTCATTACCAGATTGAGGTGAGGTCTAGAATTTAGGAAATTATTTGTACCAAACACAATGCTCTATAAACTTGTCATCGCTATCATGGACGTCCCTAAGAGGAATATAGTATTGATATCTGAAGAAAAAAAACAAGGAAACTATTAACAACTAATTCTTTGAATTTGTAACGCTAATGCTCAAAGTCATCTGCAATCATCTTCTCCTCATTAAACATATATCAGATTCACTTATTCATTAAAACATATTATCAAATTCACTTATTCATTAAACCATATATCAGATTCACTTATTCATTACACATATATCAGATTCACTTATTCAATTTAATTAAATATTTAAACATATATCAGATTCACTTATTCATTACTCATATATCAGATTCACTTATTCATTACACATATATTCAGATTCACTTATCATTACACATATATCAGATTCACTTATTCATTACACATATATCAGATTCACTTATTCATTAAACATATATCAGATTCATTTATTCATTAAACATATATCAGATTCACTTATTCATTAAACATATATCAGATTCACTTATTCATTAAACATATATCAGATTCACTTATTCATTACACATATATCAGATTCACTTATTCATTACACATATATCAGATTCACTTATTCATTACACATATATCAGATTCACTTATCATTACTCATTATCAGATTCACTTATTCATTACTCATATATCAGATTCACTTATTCATTACACATATATCAGATTCACTTATTCATTACTCATATATCAGATTCACTTATTCATTACTCATATATCAGATTCACTTATTCATTACACATATATCAGATTCACTTATTCATTACTCATATATCAGATTCACTTATTCATTAACACATATATCAGATTCACTTATTCATTACACATATATCAGATCACTATTCATTACTCATATATCAGATTCACTTATTCATTACTCATATATCAGATTCACTTATTCATTACAATATATCAGATTCACTTATTCATTACACATATATCAGATTCACTTATTCATTACACATATATCAGATTCACTTATTCATTACACAATATATCAGATTCACTTATTCATTACACATATATCAGATTCAACTTATTCATTAAACATATATCAGATTCACTTATTCATTACTCATATATCAGATTCAACTTATTCATTACACATATATCAGATTCACTTATTCATTACACATATATCAGATTCACTTATTCATTACTCTATATATCAGATTCACTTATTCATTACACATATATCAGATTCACTGTTCATTATCATATATCAGATCACTTATTATACTCAATATCAGATTCACTTATCATTACTCATATATCAGATTCACTCTAGATTTTGTATTTAGACTCATTACATCAGTCTTTAATATTTTTTTGGGGGGGGGTTATTGCATTAAAATATGTCTGCACTGTACCTATAGATGCATGTTAGCACATATGCTAATGCTAAAAATACTTTTACAATCTCCTTCTCATGAAGGATTTTTGGTATATAGACTGCACTAGGAGTGTGGTGTCAGCAAAACAACCTCTCACTCAACGTCAACAAAACAAAAGGAGATGATCGTGGACTTCAGGAAACAGCAGAGGGAGCACCCTCCTATCCACAAAGCTTTAAGTTCCTTGGCGTACACATCACGGACAAACTGAATTGGTCCACCCACACAGACAGCGTTGTGAAGAAGGCGCAACAACGCCTCTTCAACCTCAGGAGTTTGAAGAAATTCGGCTTCTCACCTAAAAACCCTCACAAACTTACAAATGCACAATTGAGAACATCCTGTCGGGCTGTATCACCACTTGGTACGGCAACTGCACCGCCCTCAACCGCAAGGCTCTCCAGAGGGTGGTGCGGTCTGCACAACGCATCACCGGGGGCAAACTACCTGCCCTCCAGGACACCTACAGCACCCGATGTCACAGGAAGGCCAAAAAGATCATCAAGGACAAC
>NW_019944187.1:18740-29740 GCF_002910315.2 Salvelinus sp. IW2-2015 | reverse complement strand
AAAACGAGACAAAACACAAACATTCCCCATGTCACACCCTGACCTAACTAAAATAATAAAGAAAACAAAGAATACTAAGGCCAGGGCGTGACAGAGTGCTTGCTTTCTTATCCAACTGTTTTCTGTGTCCTTTTTTGTCATCTTGTGACCCCCGTCCATTGCTCCTCACAGCTATATTTATCACTTATCATTACATGTAGTTTGTCAGTCCTTGTAAATGTTGTTGCTGTTTCCTCAAAACACTTAAAGCACACAAACTACAGTAAATATTTTGCTCCACCTCTAAAACTACACAATGCTACATTGGGCTGTTGAGTGAGTGTCACCTGAATACTCTCCACTTTGTGTACAGGGTCCAGTAACATCCTCTCTCGCTGTTTGTCTGTCTGTCTCTCCCCCACAGTGAAACGACCCAGTGCATCACTCTGTACTCCCGGCAGGGCACCACCGACACCATCGATGAGGTGGAGGACGAACAGGACCAGGGGGAAGACAGGCAGCACGGACCCTGGGGACACCCACCTCCGGAGGGGGCAGAGGGGGCTGAAGACAGCCCCTGGCGGGGTGGAGGAGATGATGGTGGTGGAGAGACCACAGAGGAGAGGGAGCGGTACCAGGGTCAGGGGGATCCATGGGGGTCTCCAGGCCCAGGGGAGGGCCCCTCCTTCAGGGTAGAGGAAGGAGCGTCAACCCTCCTGGCCCTTCAACAAGGATCCCGACCAGGGTCCCAGGACTGTACCACTGACAGTGACGACGGGGGTGTCCAGGACCGGCAAGAATACTTGAATAGGGCAGAGCGTGACCGGGCGGGGCTGCTGTACACCCCAGACACGGACGCTCCAAACACCTCGGATGCTGATGTGCCTCCCAGCTACAGCAAGGTTGGTGGTCTATATCCCTTGTCATTCTGTGCCGGGTTCCTCTATAACTTTATTCATTATAGGAAGTTTATGTTTAAGTTATATGTGTTTCCGCTTCTGCTTCGTTTGCTTTTTGGTGTCGGGTTGGGGCCGGGTTGGGGCCGGGTTGGGGCCGGGTTGGTGTCGGGTTGGTGTCGGGTTGGGGCCGGGTTGGGGGGTTGTTGTCGGGTTTGGTGTCGTGGTGGTGTCGGGTTGAGGCGGGTTGGGGCCGGTTGGGGTCGGGTTGTGTGTCGGGTTGGGGCCGGGTTGGGGGTGGGGTCGGGTTGGTGTCGGGTTGGGGCCGGGTTGGGGCGGGTTGGTGTCGGGTTGGTGTGGGTTGGTGTGGGTTTAGGCGGTTGGGCGGGTTGGGTTCGGTTGGTGTGGGTTGGTGTCGGGTTGAGGCGGGTTGGGGCGGGTTGGGGTCGGGTTGGTGTGGGTTGAGGCGGGTTGGTGTCGGGTTGGGGCGGTTGGTGTGGGTTGGGGCCGGGTTTGTGTCGGGTTGAGGCCGGGTTGGGGCGGGTTGGGGTCGGGTTGGGGCGGGTTCGGTGGTGGGTCGGGTGTCGGGTTGAGGCGGGTTGGCGGCGGGTTGGGCGTTGGTGTCGGGTTGGGCCGGGTTGGTCGGGTTGGGCCGGGTTGGTGTCGGGTGGTGTCGGGTTGAGGCCGGGTTGGGGCCGGGTTGGGGTCGGGTTGGGGCCGGGTTGGTGTCGGTTGGGGCCGGGTTGGGGCGGGTTGGGGTGCGGTTGGTGTCGGGTTGGGGCCGGGTTGGGGCCGGGTTGGTGTCGGGTTGGTGTCGGGTTGGTGTCTTGGTTGAGGCGGGTTGGGCGGGTTGGTGTCGGGTTGGTGTCGGGTTGGTGTCGGGTTGAGGCCGGGTTGGGGCCGGGTGGGGGTCGGGTTGGTGTCGGGTTGAGGCCGGTTGGTGGCGGGTTGGGGCGGGTTGGTGTGGGTTGGGGCGGTTGGTGTGGGGTTGAGCGGGTTGGGGCGGGTTGGGTCGGGTTGGGCGGGTGGTGTCGGGTTCGGGTCGGTTGAGGCGGGTTGGGGCGGGTGGGGTCGGTTGGTGTCGGGTTGAGGCCGGGTTGGGGGTCGGGTTGGGCCGGGTTGGTGTCGGGTTGGTGTCGGGTTGAGGCGGGTTGGCGGGTTGGGGTTGGGTTGGGGCCGGGTGTGTCGGGTCGGGGGCGGTGGTGTCGGTTGGTGTGGGTAGGGCCGGGTTGGGGCCGGGTTCGGGGTCGGTTGGTGTGGGTTGGGCCGGGTTGGGGGGTTGGGGCGGGTCGGTGTCCGGGTTGGTGTCGGGTTGAGGCCGGTTGGGCCGGGTTGGGGTCGGTTGGTGTGGGTTTGGGGCGGGTTGGGGTCGGGTTGGGGCCGGGTTGGGGCGGTTGGTGTCGGTTGGGGTCGGTTGGGGTGGGTGGGCGGGTTGGGGCCGGGTTGGTGTCGGGTTGGGGCCGGTTGGGGCCGGGTTGGGGTCGGTTGGGGTGGTTGGGGCCGGGTTGGGGTCGGGTTGGGGCCGGGTTGGTTGTCGGGTTGGGGCGGTTGGGGCCGGTTGGTGTCGGTGAGGCGGGTTGGGCGGGTTCGGGGCGGGTCGGTGTCGGGTTGGTGTCCGGGTTGGGCGGGTTGGGGCGGTTTGGGTTCGGGTTGGTGTCGGTTGGGGCGGGTTGGTGTCGGGTTGGGGCCGGGTTGGGTGGTCGGGTTGGGGTCGGGTTTGGGGCCGGGTTGGGGCCGGGTTGGTGTCGGGTTGGGGTCGGGTTGGGCCGGGTTGGTGTCGGGTTGGGGTCGGGTTGGTGGCCGGGTTGGGGCGGGTTGGCCGGGTGGTTGGTGTCGGGTTGAGGCGGGTTGGGGCGGGTTGGGGCCGGGTCGGTGTCGGGTTGGTGTCGGGTTGGGCGGGTTGGGGGGGTTGGGTCGGGTTGGTGTCGGTTGGGGGCGGTTGGTGTCGGGTTGGGTGCGGGTTGGTGTCGGGTTGGGGTCGGGTTGGGGCGGGTTGGGGCGGGTTGGTGTCGGGTTGGGGTCGGGTTGGGGCGGGTTGGTGTCGGGTTGGGGTCGGGTTGGTGGGGGTTGGGGCCGGGTTGGGTCGGGTTGGTTCGGTTGTGGGGCGGGTTGGGGCGGGTTGGGGTCGGTTGGGGTGGGTTGGGGCGGGTTGGTGTCGGGTTGGTGTCGGGTTGGGGGGTCGGGTTACTGTAAAGCCAGTACAACTGCTGATGGAAAAGGTTTATAAATACATTTGATTGATGTTATCACTGTACACTTGATGATTGTTGTTAATGTGTTACTAAGGGTGAGCTTTGACGTCTGGAGGTGATGAGGATGAGAGCGACAGGACGATAATAGGATGATGGCGATGACCCCAGACACCAGCGGTCAGACTATCTGGACGCCCTTGTGCCTCGCTGACCACTGAGCTGACCCCAGCGAACTGCTGCCAACAAGTAAGTAGACTCAGTAACAAACTACTACTACTACTACTACTATACTGCTACTACTACTACTACTACTACTACTCTACTACTACTACTACTACATACTACTACTATATTACTACATCCATACTACTAAATCTACTACTACTATATAACTACTACTACTACTACTACTACTACTACTACTACTACTACTACTCTACTACTACTACTACTACTACTACTACTACTACTATACTACTACTATTACTACTACTACTACTACTACTACTACTACTAACTACTATACTACTATACTACTACTCTACTAATACTCAATATATACTACTACTACATACTACTAACACTCATACTATACTACTCTTACTACTATCACTACCACACTACTAACCACTACTAAACTAACTACCAACTACTACGACTACCACCACCACATATACTACTACTACTACTACTATAACACCACTACTATGACTACTATCGCACCAATACTACTACTACTACATTACTACTACTACTACTACTAGTAACACCATACTATGACTACTATCACCACCAATATATCTACTACTCATTATACTACTACTACTACTACTACTACTTCTACTAGAAACCACTACTATGACTACTATCACACAATACTAACTACACTACTACTACTATACTACTATACTACTACATTATACTACTACTACTATACACTATACTACTACTCACTACTACTATTATCATCACACTACTACTATACATCTACTACTACTATTACTACTACTAGTACTACTATCTACTACTACTACTACTACTACTACTAACTACTACTACTACTACATCCACCTCTACTACTACTACCTCTACTACTACATACATACTACTACTACTACTATACTACACTCATACATATACTACTACTACTATATTACTACTACTACTACTACTACTATACTACACTACCACTACTACTACTATTACTACTATACTACTACTACTACTACTATACTATACTAAATCCACCACTACTACTACTATACCACTACTAAAACTACCACCACTACTACGACTACCACACCACTACTACTACTACTACACTACTACTACTACTACTACTTACTAATAGTAACACACTACTATGACTATATCACCACCACCATCTCTCTCTCTCGCTCTTTTTCTATCTACCCACATCTCTCCCTTTCTCTGTCCCCTTCTTTATTCTCAATCTTCTCTCTCTCTCTCTCTCTCCTCTCTCTCTCTCTCTCGTCTCTCTCTCTCTCTCTCTCTCTCTCTTCTTTTCTCTCTTCACCCCCACTCCCCATCAGGATGTTCCATGATGAGGAGCTAGAGCGGTCGGAGCGGTTCTATTGGGCAGCCCCTGGTGCTCCAGTTGGTCTATGCCCTGTATAACATGCTGGTGGCCACTCTGAGAGTGTGTGTTACCTAGTCATCATCCTCAACAACATGCTGTCAGCTCCTGCGTCACGCTGGTCCTCCCTATCCATCTTCCTCTGGGCATGCTGTCCGTACCTAGACCCAGTAAGAGGTTCTGGACTGCCTGCTATACACTGAGTAATGGACAGTACATTAAGATATATACTGCTACAGTAGAGTACTGTCTATCACAACCATTATTTTTTATAGTATTCAATCCTTTAGTCTGATGTGTTTGACTACTGGATGATTGGATTGTATTGGATATTATACTTTATCTGCAAATACTACTTAGAGTTCCTGCACACGAAACACATACAGTGCTACAGGTAGGATCTTAATTCGATCATTATTATTATTTTTTTTTATATACACCCTTCAAAAATCAATTATATCCAAATAATAGTTCACATGTCCGGTTGCTGAAGCATTTGTCTTCCTGCTGTGAGAAACTGGTCAAATGAAGTACTATACTGTGTAGTCCATGACAGACCTGCCTGTAAGAGTTACATCTCTGTATAGTAGAGTTACATCTATCTCTATAGTAAGAGGTTACATCTATCTGTATAGTCATGACAGACACTGGTGTAAGAGGTTACATCTATCTGTATAGTAGACGGTTAATCTATCTGTATAGTATTATCTGTATAGTAAGAGGTTACATCTATCTGTATAGTATCTATCTGTATAGTAAGAGGTTACATTCTATCTGTATAGTTATTGATGTAAGAGGTTACATCTTCTGTATAGTAGAGTATCTATCTGTATAGTCCATGACAGACACTGCCGTGTAAGAGCTTACATCTATCTGTATAGTCCATGACAGACATGCCGAGTAGAGGTTATCATCTATCTGTATAGTCCATGACAAACACTGCGTGTAAGATGTTACATTATCTGTATAGTAAGAGGTTACATCTATCTGTATAGTCATGACAATGCCGTGTAAGATGTTACATCTATCTGTATAGTAAGAGGTTACATCTATCTGTATAGTCCGACAGACACTGCCGTGTAAGTGTCACGCCCTGACCTTAGTATTCTTTGTTTTCTTTATTATTTTGGTCAGGTCAGGGTGTGACATGGGTGATTATATGTTTTAACCTGTCTATGGTTTTTGTTGTTTTATGGGGGTTGTTTCCAGTCTAGGGGTTTTGTATGCTTATGGTTGCCTAGATTGGTTCTTAATTAGAGGCAGCTGTTTTCGTTGTCTTTGATTGGGAACCATATTTAGGCACGCATATTCCTTGAGTATCCGTGGGTGATTATCTATGTCTATGTTTAGTTGCTTGTGTCAGCACTATGATTATATAGCTTCACGTCCGTTTTGTTGTTTTTGTATAGTTCATTCCGTGTTCTTTCTTTATTAAAAAGGATGCATTCAAATCACGCTGCGCTTTGGTCTCTCGCTAATAAAAGAACGTGACAGTAAGAGGTTAATCTGTCTGTATAGTAGAGGTTACATATATCGTATAGTAGAGTTACATCTATCTGTATAGTAAGAGGTTACATCTATCTGTATAGTAGAGGTTACATCTATCTGTATAGTAAGAGGTTACATCTATCTGTATAGTAAGATGTACATCTATCTGTAGTCATGACAGACCACTGTCGTGTAAGAGGTACATCTATCTGTACAGTATATCTGTATAGTATTATCTGTATAGATTTTTATCTATCTGTATAGTATCTATCTGTATAGTATCTATTGTATATATCTATCTGTATAGTATCATATCTGTATATATTTTATATCTATTGTATAGTATCTATCTGTATATATCTATTGTATAGTATCTATCTGTATAGAATTTATATCTATCTGTATAGTATCTATCTGTATATATTTATATCTATTTGTATAGTATCTATCTGTATAGATTTATATCTATCTGTATAGTCCATGACAGACATAGATAGGTTTTGGATGACCGTCATCGTACACTGGGATGTTATGCTATATATATATTCCTATTAGTTCTATGATAGTTTACTTTACATTGCGGTATTAACTAATATTACATTAGTTGAATGTGTTGTATGTACACCATTGTAATCATTAGAGTGGTACTTTCTATGGTTCTACACGATGACTGTCTCTATGTTTACACAAAGATCATGAAGCTCCTGAAGTTAAGGAAAATATTTATGGTAATATAATCCCTGACTATGTCATTATTAACTCAACCAGCACCCAAGGTTTCTAGCTGGAGGATAATGTTTTGGCCTGGAGGCTGTGTCAGTGTGTGTCCTGTACTGATTCTAGGAAGTCCTTATTAATGATTTTACAATCCTTAATGACTTTACAATCCTTAATGACTTTACAATCCTTAATGACTGAATCCTGTGTGTTGGAATTGTTGTTTCATGTTACATTCTAACACTGTTTAAAAACGTCTGACTGACGCCGGTCAGAATGAAACATACATCCTCACCCTTTATTGATTTGATGGTCTGTCATATTTTAACGTGAATAATTACCCTATAATACCATTACTGCCTGTTCATATCTTTCCCTCTTCTAGGTCGCCATTGTCATCAAGTATTTCTTTCAGTTTGGCTTCTTCCCCTTCAACCAGAACCCGAAGGTGGACGTGAATAAACCCTACCACCCTCCCAACATCATCGGAGTGGAGAAGAAAGACGGATACGTCGTCTACGACCTCATACAGCTTCTGGCGCTCTTCTTCCACAGGTCCATCCTGAAGGTACGGCTCAGAGAAAAGAGAGTGCTGATCTAGGATCAGTGTAGCCAATTTAGATTGTAGCGAGTGAGATTACACGGACAAGGGAGGATCTGATCCGAGATCAGCACTCCTGCCGTGAACACGGGACCTGGGATACTCCTGTTATTTAGCCGAGAAGCAGTGGGATGTGATGAGTGTCTGTTCTAGCTGTCTGAGATACAGCTTTGGATTCTGTTTGTTTGAGCTTATTGTACGAATGTATTGTATAGTATATTATATAATGTATAGTATAGTGTATAGTGTAATGTACTGTATAGCGCATAGTATAGCATAGTCTATAGTTTAGTGTATAGTATATTATAGTGGATTGTATAGTGTATAACACAGTGTATATTATAGGGGATTGTATAGTGTATAGTATGGTGGGTTGTATAGTGTATAGTATAGTATGGTGTATAGTATAGTGTGTAGTATAGTATGGTGTATAGTGGATTGTATTGTATAATGCATAGTATAGTCTATAGTGTATAGTATAGTATAGTGGAGTGTATAGTATTGTGGATTGTACAGTGGATTGTATAATGTATAATGTATAGTATAGTGTGTAGTATATTAAAGTGTATTGTGTATAGTATAGTATAGTGGATTTTACTGTGTTCATAATGAACTACCATGTTGTGAATTTGGTTGGCCGATTGATACGATCGAGAGTCATTGTTTACAACTCTTAAAACAATGTAATTGTTTGGTTTGTTCAACGTTCCTTCATACCCGACCTCTCCTCTACCTGCCACCACTTGGTTTGGTACAGAGCATTACCCTTGTGTCTCTTCTTTGTACTGCCCTGCCATAGTGTCATGGTCTATGGGACGAAGACAACCTTAAGGACACCAAGAAGGAGATACTCCGCAGGGACACTGAGTCAGAGGACGATGAGAGGAGGGAGACGGAGGCCACTCCCGTACCTTCCACCCCCCGCGAGAGGAAGGGGTCCACACAGACCCTCAGGTCTATAAACCTGGGCGTGGGCACCTCCGTGGACTCTGTACACGTCCCCGTGCACTACGTCCAGCAACAGCAGCAGACCTACCAGAGAAGGAAGAGCTCCAGTGGAGGGTCTCATATCTCCCACCGCTCAGTCCACTCTGTACGCTCCAAGAGAGGTCAGGAAAACTATTTGACTTGACTTAGCCTTTACTTTACAGTACTTTACAGTACTTTACAGTACTTTACGATTGACTTTATTTTAATAAAGCTCCATACTTTACTTAGTAGGGATGTAAAGATTTACCGATCTGTCCCTGGTTCAAATGTGAGTTGCGTGGGTCTGCGGGAGCCCAAACCAATCCAAATGACACATCAAGACGAAAAAATATTCAACCAAAACAAATCGCCGTCACAAATCGCCTTTTTTTTTTACTCACAAACGTCACAAATCGCCGTGACTATTAACTAACTTACTTTACTTTGCCACTAACTTACTTTACTTAACTTTGCCACTAACTTACTTTACATTACTTTGCCACTAACTTACTTTACATAACTTTACTACTAACTTACTTTACTTAACTTTACCACTAACTTACTTTACTTAAGCTACTAACTAACCTACTTTACTTTGCCACTAACTTACTTACTTAGCCACTAACTTACTTTACTTAACTTACTACTAACAAACTTAATTTACTTTGCCACTAACTTACTTTACTTAACTCTACTACTAACTCACTTACTTTACTTTGCCACTAACTTACTTTACTTAGCCACTAACTTACTTTACTTAACTTTACCACTAACTTACTTTACTTAACTTTACTACTAACAAACTTACTTTACTTTGCCACTAATTACTTTACTTAGCCACTAACTTACTTACTTAACTTTACTACTAACAAACTTAATTTACTTTGCCACAACTTACTTACTTAACTCTACTACTAACTCACTTACTTTACTTTGCCACTAACTTACTTACTTAGCACTAACTTACTTTACTTAACTTTACCACTAACTTACTTTACTTAACTCTACTACTAACTCACTTACTTTACTTTGCCACTAACTTACTTACTTAGCCACTAACTACTTTACTTTACTTAGCCACTAACTTACTTTACTTAACTTTACTACTAACTTACTTTACTTTACTTAGCCACTAACTTACTTTACTTTACTTTGCCACTAACTTACTTTACTTAACTTTACTACTGACTTACTTTACTTAGCCATTAACTTACTTTACTTAACTCTACTACTAACTCACTTACTTTACTTTGCCACTAACTTACTTTATTAGCCACTAACTTACTTACTTTACTTAGCACTAACTTACTTTACTTAACTTTACTACTAACTTACTTTACTTTACTTTGCCACTAACTTACTTTACTTGACTTTGCCACTAACTTACTTTACTTAACTTTACTACTGACTTACTTTACTTAGCTATTAACTTACTTTACTTAATTTTACTACTAACTTACTTTACTTTGCCACTAACTTACTTTACTTGACTTTGCCACTAACTTACTTTACTAACTTTACTACTAACAAACTTTACTTTACTTAGCCACTAACTTACTTTACTTTACTTAGCCACTAACTTACTTTAAGTTTGAGAGAAATTGTGCATTCAACCCTATGTAAATCAGTGAGTTCTTAACGTATAGACTTAAAACTCAGGATTCTGTAGAAGCATACTCCAATGATGATATGTATTTACTTTTAGCTTCCTGTGCCAACCGGAAGTGCCATAATTGGTGTCAAAGGGGCTGTTTCGAAGGGTTAAAAAAGTCAAATCTTTCCAAAGCTTAATATGTGTGATTAGGTAACCCTCATGAACTGTAAATCAGTCATTCATCCCATCAGATTTCCAAGAAAAACTCACACACCCACACAGAAATGATGGAGTCACATACTAAGGGGCTTAGAGACAGACAGTGCCTGCAATAGTTACCGTTGTTCGAACTTTTAAAGAACCGTCAGACCTAGAGTTCTGAAACTTTAGAAACCTGTTCTAGAGCTCAGGTCGATAGTGCGTGGTGAGTTATGTGGCTCTAGAAGGTTCTCGGACCGAGAAACAGCCCCGTACATTTGCAATGACTTCAATTCATTTTGACCATTATGAAAATGGCGACATTTAGAAAAGTCCCAGAGTCGCAAGACTAGGTGCATTGAAACCGGCTCGGCCCATAGAGACAGACCCCGACGTTTCTGTCCGATAGCTCATTCAAGAACCCCGTAGCAAGGCATGGAAAAAAGTGGAATTTCAGCACCAATTAAGGTCTTGCTCGGGCACCGAATAACCTATCGAACCGAAACTCGGGATTCGGGTTCGCCTCACATAGGTCTACACATAATGTCAGAACTGGACCCGCAGCTAGAACGTAACTATGTGTTTTATGTTTTTAACTGAAGGCGCTGTGAATTATGGGCCTGCTCTGAAATATGTGATAGTTGGCTTCTAAATGAGTTGGAAAAAGTGGGTTAGGTGTCTGATGGTATCAGTTTGGTGTCTGAAAATATCTAATTGACTGATGGACACTGACTTGCTAGTTGACTTTTGTACATTTGCAATATGTTTA